>NW_027556841.1:0-97052 GCF_041903045.1 Epinephelus lanceolatus | reverse complement strand
GAAAAGCATTTTGACAGCATGTTGTCACTTAGGCTGTTACTTTTGTCCAGAAGCACTCAGAAACAAGTTTCCAAGCCAGAAACATGTACTTTGCTGAAGTCTATAGTAGCAAGGCAGTTTCTTCTGGTTTTCATGACTAGTTGGTCAGAAAACAGCAACATGTCATTTTTAGTGTTTTCAAGCACCAAAAAGCATTTTGACAGCATGTTGTCACTTAGGCTGTTACTTTTGTCCAGAAGCACTCAGAAACGAGTTTCCAAGCCAGAAACATGTACTTTGCTGAAGTCTATAGTAGCAAGGCAGTTTCTTGTGGTTTTCATCACTAGTTGCTCAGAAAACAGCAACATGTCACTTTTAGTGTTTTCAGGGCCCGAAAAGCATTTTGACAGCATGTTGTCACTTAGGCTGTTACTTTTGTCCAGAAGCACTCAGAAACGAGTTTCCAAGCCAGAAACATGTACTTTGCTGAAGTCTATAGTAGCAAGGCAGTTTCTTCTGGTTTTCATCACTAGTTGGTCAGAAAACAGCAACATGTCACTTTTAGTGTTTTCAGGGCCCGAAAAGCATTTTGACAGCATGTTGTCACTTAGGCTGTTACTTTTGTCAGAAGCACTCAGAAACAAGTTTCCAAGCCAGAAACATGTACTTTGGTGAAGTCTATAGTAGCAAGGCAGTTTCCTCTGGTTTTCATCACTAGTTGGTCAGAAAACAGCAACATGTCACTTTTAGTGTTTTCAGGGCCCGAAAAGCATTTTGACAGCATGTTGTCACTTAGGCTGTTTGTTTTGTCCAGAAGCACTCAGAAACAAGTTTCCAAGCCAGAAACATGTACTTTGGTGAAGTCTATAGTAGCAAGGCAGTTTCTTGTGGTTTTCATCACTAGTTGCTCAGAAAACAGCAACATGTCACTTTTAGTGTTTTCAGGGCCCGAAAAGCATTTTGACAGCATGTTGTCACTTAGGCTGTTACTTTTGACCACAAGCACTCAGAAACAAGTTTCCAATGCAGGAACATGTGGTTTGGTGAATTCTATAGTAGCAAGGCAGTTTCCTCTGGTTTCCCTCAACTAGTTGCTCAGAAAACAGCATCATGTTACTTTGAGTGTTTTCAGGCACCGAAAAGCATTTTGAGAGCATGTTGTCACTGAGGCTGTTACTTTTGTCCAGAAGCACTCAGAAACAAGTTTCCAAGCCAGAAACATGTACTTTGCTGAAGTCTATGGTAGCAAGGCAGTTTCTTCTGGTTTTCATCACTAGTTGGTCAGAAAACAGCAACATGTCACTTTTAGTGTTTTCAGGGCCCGAAAAGCATTTTGACAGCATGTTGTCACTTAGGCTGTTACTTTTCACCAGAAGCACTCAGAAACAAGTTTCCAAGCCAGAAACATGTACTTTGGTGAAGTCTATAGTAGCAAGGCAGTTTCTTCTGGTTTTCATCACTAGTTGGTCAGAAAACAGCAACATGTCACTTTTAGTGTTTTCAGGGCCCGAAAAGCATTTTGACAGCATGTTGTCACTGAGGCTGTTACTTTTGTCCAGAAGCACTCAGAAACAAGTTTCCAAGCCAGAAACATGTACTTGCTGAAGTCTATGGTAGCAAGGCAGTTTCTTCTGGTTTTCATCACTAGTTGGTCAGAAAACAGCAACATGTCACTTTTAGTGTTTTCAGGGCCCGAAAAGCATTTTGACAGCATGTTGTCACTTAGGCTGTTACTTTTGTCCAGAAGCACTCAGAAACAAGTTTCCAAGCCAGAAACATGTACTTTGCTGAAGTCTATAGTAGCAAGGCAGTTTCTTGTGGTTTTCATCACTAGTTGGTCAGAAAACAGCAACATGTCACTTTTAGTGTTTTCAGGGCCCGAAAAGCATTTTGACAGCATGTTGTCACTTAGGCTGTTACTTTTGTCCAGAAGCACTCAGAAACAAGTTTCCAAGCCAGAAACATGTACTTTGCTGAAGTCTATAGTAGCAAGGCAGTTTCTTGTGGTTTTCATCACTAGTTGGTCAGAAAACAGCAACATGTCACTTTTAGTGTTTTCAGGGCCCGAAAAGCATTTTGACAGCATGTTGTCACTTAGGCTGTTTCTTTTGTCCAGAAGCACTCAGAAACAAGTTTCCAAGCCAGAAACATGTACTTTGCTGAAGTCTATAGTAGCAAGGCAGTTTCTTCTGGTTTTCATCACTAGTTGCTCAGAAAACAGCAACATGTCACTTTTAGTGTTTTCAGGGCCCGAAAAGCATTTTGACAGCATGTTGTCACTTAGGCTGTTACTTTTGTCCAGAAGCACTCAGAAACAAGTTTCCAAGCCAGAAACATGTACTTTGCTGAAGTCTATAGTAGCAAGGCAGTTTCTTCTGGTTTTCATGACTAGTTGGTCAGAAAACAGCAACATGTCATTTTTAGTGTTTTCAAGCACCAAAAAGCATTTTGACAGCATGTTGTCACTTAGGCTGTTACTTTTGTCCAGAAGCACTCAGAAACGAGTTTCCAAGCCAGAAACATGTACTTTGCTGAAGTCTATAGTAGCAAGGCAGTTTCTTGTGGTTTTCATCACTAGTTGCTCAGAAAACAGCAACATGTCACTTTTAGTGTTTTCAGGGCCCGAAAAGCATTTTGACAGCATGTTGTCACTTAGGCTGTTACTTTTGACCACAAGCACTCAGAAACAAGTTTCCAATGCAGGAACATGTGGTTTGGTGAATTCTATAGTAGCAAGGCAGTTTCCTCTGGTTTCCCTCAACTAGTTGCTCAGAAAACAGCATCATGTTACTTTGAGTGTTTTCAGGCACCGAAAAGCATTTTGAGAGCATGTTGTCACTGAGGCTGTTACTTTTGTCCAGAAGCACTCAGAAACAAGTTTCCAAGCCAGAAACATGTACTTTGCTGAAGTCTATGGTAGCAAGGCAGTTTCTTCTGGTTTTCATCACTAGTTGGTCAGAAAACAGCAACATGTCACTTTTAGTGTTTTCAGGGCCCGAAAAGCATTTTGACAGCATGTTGTCACTTAGGCTGTTACTTTTCACCAGAAGCACTCAGAAACAAGTTTCCAAGCCAGAAACATGTACTTTGGTGAAGTCTATAGTAGCAAGGCAGTTTCTTCTGGTTTTCATCACTAGTTGGTCAGAAAACAGCAACATGTCACTTTTAGTGTTTTCAGGGCCCGAAAAGCATTTTGACAGCATGTTGTCACTGAGGCTGTTACTTTTGTCCAGAAGCACTCAGAAACAAGTTTCCAAGCCAGAAACATGTACTTTGCTGAAGTCTATGGTAGCAAGGCAGTTTCTTCTGGTTTTCATCACTAGTTGGTCAGAAAACAGCAACATGTCACTTTTAGTGTTTTCAGGGCCCGAAAAGCATTTTGACAGCATGTTGTCACTTAGGCTGTTACTTTTGTCCAGAAGCACTCAGAAACAAGTTTCCAAGCCAGAAACATGTACTTTGCTGAAGTCTATAGTAGCAAGGCAGTTTCTTGTGGTTTTCATCACTAGTTGGTCAGAAAACAGCAACATGTCACTTTTAGTGTTTTCAGGGCCCGAAAAGCATTTTGACAGCATGTTGTCACTTAGGCTGTTACTTTTGTCCAGAAGCACTCAGAAACAAGTTTCCAAGCCAGAAACATGTACTTTGCTGAAGTCTATAGTAGCAAGGCAGTTTCTTGTGGTTTTCATCACTAGTTGGTCAGAAAACAGCAACATGTCACTTTTAGTGTTTTCAGGGCCCGAAAAGCATTTTGACAGCATGTTGTCACTTAGGCTGTTTCTTTTGTCCAGAAGCACTCAGAAACAAGTTTCCAAGCCAGAAACATGTACTTTGCTGAAGTCTATAGTAGCAAGGCAGTTTCTTCTGGTTTTCATCACTAGTTGCTCAGAAAACAGCAACATGTCACTTTTAGTGTTTTCAGGGCCCGAAAAGCATTTTGACAGCATGTTGTCACTTAGGCTGTTACTTTTGTCCAGAAGCACTCAGAAACAAGTTTCCAAGCCAGAAACATGTACTTTGCTGAAGTCTATAGTAGCAAGGCAGTTTCTTCTGGTTTTCATGACTAGTTGGTCAGAAAACAGCAACATGTCATTTTTAGTGTTTTCAAGCACCAAAAAGCATTTTGACAGCATGTTGTCACTTAGGCTGTTACTTTTGTCCAGAAGCACTCAGAAACGAGTTTCCAAGCCAGAAACATGTACTTTGCTGAAGTCTATAGTAGCAAGGCAGTTTCTTGTGGTTTTCATCACTAGTTGCTCAGAAAACAGCAACATGTCACTTTTAGTGTTTTCAGGGCCCGAAAAGCATTTTGACAGCATGTTGTCACTTAGGCTGTTACTTTTGACCACAAGCACTCAGAAACAAGTTTCCAATGCAGGAACATGTGGTTTGGTGAATTCTATAGTAGCAAGGCAGTTTCCTCTGGTTTCCCTCAACTAGTTGCTCAGAAAACAGCATCATGTTACTTTGAGTGTTTTCAGGCACCGAAAAGCATTTGAGAGCATGTTGTCACTGAGGCTGTTACTTTTGTCCAGAAGCACTCAGAAACAAGTTTCCAAGCCAGAAACATGTACTTTGCTGAAGTCTATGGTAGCAAGGCAGTTTCTTCTGGTTTTCATCACTAGTTGGTCAGAAAACAGCAACATGTCACTTTTAGTGTTTTCAGGGCCCGAAAAGCATTTTGACAGCATGTTGTCACTTAGGCTGTTACTTTTGTCCAGAAGCACTCAGAAACAAGTTTCCAAGCCAGAAACATGTACTTTGCTGAAGTCTATAGTAGCAAGGCAGTTTCTTGTGGTTTTCATCACTAGTTGGTCAGAAAACAGCAACATGTCACTTTTAGTGTTTTCAGGGCCCGAAAAGCATTTTGACAGCATGTTGTCACTTAGGCTGTTTCTTTTGTCCAGAAGCACTCAGAAACAAGTTTCCAAGCCAGAAACATGTACTTTGCTGAAGTCTATAGTAGCAAGGCAGTTTCTTCTGGTTTTCATCACTAGTTGCTCAGAAAACAGCAACATGTCACTTTTAGTGTTTTCAGGGCCCGAAAAGCATTTTGACAGCATGTTGTCACTTAGGCTGTTACTTTTGTCCAGAAGCACTCAGAAACAAGTTTCCAAGCCAGAAACATGTACTTTGCTGAAGTCTATAGTAGCAAGGCAGTTTCTTCTGGTTTTCATGACTAGTTGGTCAGAAAACAGCAACATGTCATTTTTAGTGTTTTCAAGCACCAAAAAGCATTTTGACAGCATGTTGTCACTTAGGCTGTTACTTTTGTCCAGAAGCACTCAGAAACGAGTTTCCAAGCCAGAAACATGTACTTTGCTGAAGTCTATAGTAGCAAGGCAGTTTCTTGTGGTTTTCATCACTAGTTGCTCAGAAAACAGCAACATGTCACTTTTAGTGTTTTCAGGGCCCGAAAAGCATTTTGACAGCATGTTGTCACTTAGGCTGTTACTTTTGACCACAAGCACTCAGAAACAAGTTTCCAATGCAGGAACATGTGGTTTGGTGAATTCTATAGTAGCAAGGCAGTTTCCTCTGGTTTCCCTCAACTAGTTGCTCAGAAAACAGCATCATGTTACTTTGAGTGTTTTCAGGCACCGAAAAGCATTTTGAGAGCATGTTGTCACTGAGGCTGTTACTTTTGTCCAGAAGCACTCAGAAACAAGTTTCCAAGCCAGAAACATGTACTTTGCTGAAGTCTATGGTAGCAAGGCAGTTTCTTCTGGTTTTCATCACTAGTTGGTCAGAAAACAGCAACATGTCACTTTTAGTGTTTTCAGGGCCCGAAAAGCATTTTGACAGCATGTTGTCACTTAGGCTGTTACTTTTCACCAGAAGCACTCAGAAACAAGTTTCCAAGCCAGAAACATGTACTTTGGTGAAGTCTATAGTAGCAAGGCAGTTTCTTCTGGTTTTCATCACTAGTTGGTCAGAAAACAGCAACATGTCACTTTTAGTGTTTTCAGGGCCCGAAAAGCATTTTGACAGCATGTTGTCACTGAGGCTGTTACTTTTGTCCAGAAGCACTCAGAAACAAGTTTCCAAGCCAGAAACATGTACTTTGCTGAAGTCTATGGTAGCAAGGCAGTTTCTTCTGGTTTTCATCACTAGTTGGTCAGAAAACAGCAACATGTCACTTTTAGTGTTTTCAGGGCCCGAAAAGCATTTTGACAGCATGTTGTCACTTAGGCTGTTACTTTTGTCCAGAAGCACTCAGAAACAAGTTTCCAAGCCAGAAACATGTACTTTGCTGAAGTCTATAGTAGCAAGGCAGTTTCTTGTGGTTTTCATCACTAGTTGGTCAGAAAACAGCAACATGTCACTTTTAGTGTTTTCAGGGCCCGAAAAGCATTTTGACAGCATGTTGTCACTTAGGCTGTTACTTTTGTCCAGAAGCACTCAGAAACAAGTTTCCAAGCCAGAAACATGTACTTTGCTGAAGTCTATAGTAGCAAGGCAGTTTCTTGTGGTTTTCATCACTAGTTGGTCAGAAAACAGCAACATGTCACTTTTAGTGTTTTCAGGGCCCGAAAAGCATTTTGACAGCATGTTGTCACTTAGGCTGTTTCTTTTGTCCAGAAGCACTCAGAAACAAGTTTCCAAGCCAGAAACATGTACTTTGCTGAAGTCTATAGTAGCAAGGCAGTTTCTTCTGGTTTTCATCACTAGTTGCTCAGAAAACAGCAACATGTCACTTTTAGTGTTTTCAGGGCCCGAAAAGCATTTTGACAGCATGTTGTCACTTAGGCTGTTACTTTTGTCCAGAAGCACTCAGAAACAAGTTTCCAAGCCAGAAACATGTACTTTGCTGAAGTCTATAGTAGCAAGGCAGTTTCTTCTGGTTTTCATGACTAGTTGGTCAGAAAACAGCAACATGTCATTTTTAGTGTTTTCAAGCACCAAAAAGCATTTTGACAGCATGTTGTCACTTAGGCTGTTACTTTTGTCCAGAAGCACTCAGAAACGAGTTTCCAAGCCAGAAACATGTACTTTGCTGAAGTCTATAGTAGCAAGGCAGTTTCTTGTGGTTTTCATCACTAGTTGCTCAGAAAACAGCAACATGTCACTTTTAGTGTTTTCAGGGCCCGAAAAGCATTTTGACAGCATGTTGTCACTTAGGCTGTTACTTTTGACCACAAGCACTCAGAAACAAGTTTCCAATGCAGGAACATGTGGTTTGGTGAATTCTATAGTAGCAAGGCAGTTTCCTCTGGTTTCCCTCAACTAGTTGCTCAGAAAACAGCATCATGTTACTTTGAGTGTTTTCAGGCACCGAAAAGCATTTTGAGAGCATGTTGTCACTGAGGCTGTTACTTTTGTCCAGAAGCACTCAGAAACAAGTTTCCAAGCCAGAAACATGTACTTTGCTGAAGTCTATGGTAGCAAGGCAGTTTCTTCTGGTTTTCATCACTAGTTGGTCAGAAAACAGCAACATGTCACTTTTAGTGTTTTCAGGGCCCGAAAAGCATTTTGACAGCATGTTGTCACTTAGGCTGTTACTTTTCACCAGAAGCACTCAGAAACAAGTTTCCAAGCCAGAAACATGTACTTTGGTGAAGTCTATAGTAGCAAGGCAGTTTCTTCTGGTTTTCATCACTAGTTGGTCAGAAAACAGCAACATGTCACTTTTAGTGTTTTCAGGGCCCGAAAAGCATTTTGACAGCATGTTGTCACTGAGGCTGTTACTTTTGTCCAGAAGCACTCAGAAACAAGTTTCCAAGCCAGAAACATGTACTTTGCTGAAGTCTATGGTAGCAAGGCAGTTTCTTCTGGTTTTCATCACTAGTTGGTCAGAAAACAGCAACATGTCACTTTTAGTGTTTTCAGGGCCCGAAAAGCATTTTGACAGCATGTTGTCACTTAGGCTGTTACTTTTGTCCAGAAGCACTCAGAAACAAGTTTCCAAGCCAGAAACATGTACTTTGCTGAAGTCTATAGTAGCAAGGCAGTTTCTTGTGGTTTTCATCACTAGTTGGTCAGAAAACAGCAACATGTCACTTTTAGTGTTTTCAGGGCCCGAAAAGCATTTTGACAGCATGTTGTCACTTAGGCTGTTACTTTTGTCCAGAAGCACTCAGAAACAAGTTTCCAAGCCAGAAACATGTACTTTGCTGAAGTCTATAGTAGCAAGGCAGTTTCTTGTGGTTTTCATCACTAGTTGGTCAGAAAACAGCAACATGTCACTTTTAGTGTTTTCAGGGCCCGAAAAGCATTTTGACAGCATGTTGTCACTTAGGCTGTTTCTTTTGTCCAGAAGCACTCAGAAACAAGTTTCCAAGCCAGAAACATGTACTTTGCTGAAGTCTATAGTAGCAAGGCAGTTTCTTCTGGTTTTCATCACTAGTTGCTCAGAAAACAGCAACATGTCACTTTTAGTGTTTTCAGGGCCCGAAAAGCATTTTGACAGCATGTTGTCACTTAGGCTGTTACTTTTGTCCAGAAGCACTCAGAAACAAGTTTCCAAGCCAGAAACATGTACTTTGCTGAAGTCTATAGTAGCAAGGCAGTTTCTTCTGGTTTTCATGACTAGTTGGTCAGAAAACAGCAACATGTCATTTTTAGTGTTTTCAAGCACCAAAAAGCATTTTGACAGCATGTTGTCACTTAGGCTGTTACTTTTGTCCAGAAGCACTCAGAAACGAGTTTCCAAGCCAGAAACATGTACTTTGCTGAAGTCTATAGTAGCAAGGCAGTTTCTTGTGGTTTTCATCACTAGTTGCTCAGAAAACAGCAACATGTCACTTTTAGTGTTTTCAGGGCCCGAAAAGCATTTTGACAGCATGTTGTCACTTAGGCTGTTACTTTTGACCACAAGCACTCAGAAACAAGTTTCCAATGCAGGAACATGTGGTTTGGTGAATTCTATAGTAGCAAGGCAGTTTCCTCTGGTTTCCCTCAACTAGTTGCTCAGAAAACAGCATCATGTTACTTTGAGTGTTTTCAGGCACCGAAAAGCATTTTGAGAGCATGTTGTCACTGAGGCTGTTACTTTTGTCCAGAAGCACTCAGAAACAAGTTTCCAAGCCAGAAACATGTACTTTGCTGAAGTCTATGGTAGCAAGGCAGTTTCTTCTGGTTTTCATCACTAGTTGGTCAGAAAACAGCAACATGTCACTTTTAGTGTTTTCAGGGCCCGAAAAGCATTTTGACAGCATGTTGTCACTTAGGCTGTTACTTTTCACCAGAAGCACTCAGAAACAAGTTTCCAAGCCAGAAACATGTACTTTGGTGAAGTCTATAGTAGCAAGGCAGTTTCTTCTGGTTTTCATCACTAGTTGGTCAGAAAACAGCAACATGTCACTTTTAGTGTTTTCAGGGCCCGAAAAGCATTTTGACAGCATGTTGTCACTGAGGCTGTTACTTTTGTCCAGAAGCACTCAGAAACAAGTTTCCAAGCCAGAAACATGTACTTTGCTGAAGTCTATGGTAGCAAGGCAGTTTCTTCTGGTTTTCATCACTAGTTGGTCAGAAAACAGCAACATGTCACTTTTAGTGTTTTCAGGGCCCGAAAAGCATTTTGACAGCATGTTGTCACTTAGGCTGTTACTTTTGTCCAGAAGCACTCAGAAACAAGTTTCCAAGCCAGAAACATGTACTTTGCTGAAGTCTATAGTAGCAAGGCAGTTTCTTGTGGTTTTCATCACTAGTTGGTCAGAAAACAGCAACATGTCACTTTTAGTGTTTTCAGGGCCCGAAAAGCATTTTGACAGCATGTTGTCACTTAGGCTGTTACTTTTGTCCAGAAGCACTCAGAAACAAGTTTCCAAGCCAGAAACATGTACTTTGCTGAAGTCTATAGTAGCAAGGCAGTTTCTTGTGGTTTTCATCACTAGTTGGTCAGAAAACAGCAACATGTCACTTTTAGTGTTTTCAGGGCCCGAAAAGCATTTTGACAGCATGTTGTCACTTAGGCTGTTTCTTTTGTCCAGAAGCACTCAGAAACAAGTTTCCAAGCCAGAAACATGTACTTTGCTGAAGTCTATAGTAGCAAGGCAGTTTCTTCTGGTTTTCATCACTAGTTGCTCAGAAAACAGCAACATGTCACTTTTAGTGTTTTCAGGGCCCGAAAAGCATTTTGACAGCATGTTGTCACTTAGGCTGTTACTTTTGTCCAGAAGCACTCAGAAACAAGTTTCCAAGCCAGAAACATGTACTTTGCTGAAGTCTATAGTAGCAAGGCAGTTTCTTCTGGTTTTCATGACTAGTTGGTCAGAAAACAGCAACATGTCATTTTTAGTGTTTTCAAGCACCAAAAAGCATTTTGACAGCATGTTGTCACTTAGGCTGTTACTTTTGTCCAGAAGCACTCAGAAACGAGTTTCCAAGCCAGAAACATGTACTTTGCTGAAGTCTATAGTAGCAAGGCAGTTTCTTGTGGTTTTCATCACTAGTTGCTCAGAAAACAGCAACATGTCACTTTTAGTGTTTTCAGGGCCCGAAAAGCATTTTGACAGCATGTTGTCACTGAGGCTGTTACTTTTGTCCAGAAGCACTCAGAAACGAGTTTCCAAGCCAGAAACATGTACTTTGCTGAAGTCTATAGTAGCAAGGCAGTTTCTTCTGGTTTTCATCACTAGTTGGTCAGAAAACAGCAACATGTCACTTTTAGTGTTTTCAGGGCCCGAAAAGCATTTTGACAGCATGTTGTCACTTAGGCTGTTACTTTTCACCAGAAGCACTCAGAAACAAGTTTCCAAGCCAGAAACATGTACTTTGGTGAAGTCTATAGTAGCAAGGCAGTTTCTTGTGGTTTTCATCACTAGTTGCTCAGAAAACAGCAACATGTCACTTTTAGTGTTTTCAGGGCCCGAAAAGCATTTTGACAGCATGTTGTCACTTAGGCTGTTACTTTTGACCACAAGCACTCAGAAACAAGTTTCCAATGCAGGAACATGTGGTTTGGTGAATTCTATAGTAGCAAGGCAGTTTCCTCTGGTTTCCCTCAACTAGTTGCTCAGAAAACAGCATCATGTTACTTTGAGTGTTTTCAGGCACCGAAAAGCATTTTGAGAGCATGTTGTCACTTAGGCTGTTACTTTTGTCCAGAAACACTCAGAAACAAGTTTCCAAGCCAGAAACATGTGGTTTGGTGAATTCTATAGTAGCAAGGCAGTTTCCTCTGGTTTCCCTCAACTAGTTGCTCAGAAAACAGCATCATGTTACTTTGAGTGTTTTCAGGCACCGAAAAGCATTTTGACAGCATGTTGTCACTTAGGCTGTTACTTTTGTCCAGAAACACTCAGAAACAAGTTTCCAAGCCAGAAACATGTACTTTGGTGAAGTCTATAGTAGCAAGGCAGTTTCTTGTGGTTTTCATCACTAGTTGGTCAGAAAACAGCAACATGTCACTTTTAGTGTTTTCAGGGCCCGAAAAGCATTTTGACAGCATGTTGTCACTTAGGCTGTTTCTTTTGTCCAGAAGCACTCAGAAACAAGTTTCCAAGCCAGAAACATGTACTTTGCTGAAGTCTATAGTAGCAAGGCAGTTTCTTCTGGTTTTCATCACTAGTTGCTCAGAAAACAGCAACATGTCACTTTTAGTGTTTTCAGGGCCCGAAAAGCATTTTGACAGCATGTTGTCACTTAGGCTGTTACTTTTGTCCAGAAGCACTCAGAAACAAGTTTCCAAGCCAGAAACATGTACTTTGCTGAAGTCTATAGTAGCAAGGCAGTTTCTTCTGGTTTTCATGACTAGTTGGTCAGAAAACAGCAACATGTCATTTTTAGTGTTTTCAAGCACCAAAAAGCATTTTGACAGCATGTTGTCACTTAGGCTGTTACTTTTGTCCAGAAGCACTCAGAAACGAGTTTCCAAGCCAGAAACATGTACTTTGCTGAAGTCTATAGTAGCAAGGCAGTTTCTTGTGGTTTTCATCACTAGTTGCTCAGAAAACAGCAACATGTCACTTTTAGTGTTTTCAGGGCCCGAAAAGCATTTTGACAGCATGTTGTCACTGAGGCTGTTACTTTTGTCCAGAAGCACTCAGAAACGAGTTTCCAAGCCAGAAACATGTACTTTGCTGAAGTCTATAGTAGCAAGGCAGTTTCTTCTGGTTTTCATCACTAGTTGGTCAGAAAACAGCAACATGTCACTTTTAGTGTTTTCAGGGCCCGAAAAGCATTTTGACAGCATGTTGTCACTTAGGCTGTTACTTTTCACCAGAAGCACTCAGAAACAAGTTTCCAAGCCAGAAACATGTACTTTGGTGAAGTCTATAGTAGCAAGGCAGTTTCTTGTGGTTTTCATCACTAGTTGCTCAGAAAACAGCAACATGTCACTTTTAGTGTTTTCAGGGCCCGAAAAGCATTTTGACAGCATGTTGTCACTTAGGCTGTTACTTTTGACCACAAGCACTCAGAAACAAGTTTCCAATGCAGGAACATGTGGTTTGGTGAATTCTATAGTAGCAAGGCAGTTTCCTCTGGTTTCCCTCAACTAGTTGCTCAGAAAACAGCATCATGTTACTTTGAGTGTTTTCAGGCACCGAAAAGCATTTTGAGAGCATGTTGTCACTTAGGCTGTTACTTTTGTCCAGAAACACTCAGAAACAAGTTTCCAAGCCAGAAACATGTGGTTTGGTGAATTCTATAGTAGCAAGGCAGTTTCCTCTGGTTTCCCTCAACTAGTTGCTCAGAAAACAGCATCATGTTACTTTGAGTGTTTTCAGGCACCGAAAAGCATTTTGACAGCATGTTGTCACTTAGGCTGTTACTTTTGTCCAGAAACACTCAGAAACAAGTTTCCAAGCCAGAAACATGTACTTTGGTGAAGTCTATAGTAGCAAGGCAGTTTCTTGTGGTTTTCATCACTAGTTGGTCAGAAAACAGCAACATGTCACTTTTAGTGTTTTCAGGGCCCGAAAAGCATTTTGACAGCATGTTGTCACTTAGGCTGTTTCTTTTGTCCAGAAGCACTCAGAAACAAGTTTCCAAGCCAGAAACATGTACTTTGCTGAAGTCTATAGTAGCAAGGCAGTTTCTTCTGGTTTTCATCACTAGTTGCTCAGAAAACAGCAACATGTCACTTTTAGTGTTTTCAGGGCCCGAAAAGCATTTTGACAGCATGTTGTCACTTAGGCTGTTACTTTTGTCCAGAAGCACTCAGAAACAAGTTTCCAAGCCAGAAACATGTACTTTGCTGAAGTCTATAGTAGCAAGGCAGTTTCTTCTGGTTTTCATGACTAGTTGGTCAGAAAACAGCAACATGTCATTTTTAGTGTTTTCAAGCACCAAAAAGCATTTTGACAGCATGTTGTCACTTAGGCTGTTACTTTTGTCCAGAAGCACTCAGAAACGAGTTTCCAAGCCAGAAACATGTACTTTGCTGAAGTCTATAGTAGCAAGGCAGTTTCTTGTGGTTTTCATCACTAGTTGCTCAGAAAACAGCAACATGTCACTTTTAGTGTTTTCAGGGCCCGAAAAGCATTTTGACAGCATGTTGTCACTTAGGCTGTTTCTTTTGTCCAGAAGCACTCAGAAACAAGTTTCCAAGCCAGAAACATGTACTTTGCTGAAGTCTATAGTAGCAAGGCAGTTTCTTCTGGTTTTCATCACTAGTTGCTCAGAAAACAGCAACATGTCACTTTTAGTGTTTTCAGGGCCCGAAAAGCATTTTGACAGCATGTTGTCACTTAGGCTGTTACTTTTGTCCAGAAGCACTCAGAAACAAGTTTCCAAGCCAGAAACATGTACTTTGCTGAAGTCTATAGTAGCAAGGCAGTTTCTTCTGGTTTTCATGACTAGTTGGTCAGAAAACAGCAACATGTCATTTTTAGTGTTTTCAAGCACCAAAAAGCATTTTGACAGCATGTTGTCACTTAGGCTGTTACTTTTGTCCAGAAGCACTCAGAAACGAGTTTCCAAGCCAGAAACATGTACTTTGCTGAAGTCTATAGTAGCAAGGCAGTTTCTTGTGGTTTTCATCACTAGTTGCTCAGAAAACAGCAACATGTCACTTTTAGTGTTTTCAGGGCCCGAAAAGCATTTTGACAGCATGTTGTCACTTAGGCTGTTACTTTTGTCCAGAAGCACTCAGAAACGAGTTTCCAAGCCAGAAACATGTACTTTGCTGAAGTCTATAGTAGCAAGGCAGTTTCTTCTGGTTTTCATCACTAGTTGGTCAGAAAACAGCAACATGTCACTTTTAGTGTTTTCAGGGCCCGAAAAGCATTTTGACAGCATGTTGTCACTTAGGCTGTTACTTTTCACCAGAAGCACTCAGAAACAAGTTTCCAAGCCAGAAACATGTACTTTGGTGAAGTCTATAGTAGCAAGGCAGTTTCTTGTGGTTTTCATCACTAGTTGCTCAGAAAACAGCAACATGTCACTTTTAGTGTTTTCAGGGCCCGAAAAGCATTTTGACAGCATGTTGTCACTTAGGCTGTTACTTTTGACCACAAGCACTCAGAAACAAGTTTCCAATGCAGGAACATGTGGTTTGGTGAATTCTATAGTAGCAAGGCAGTTTCCTCTGGTTTCCCTCAACTAGTTGCTCAGAAAACAGCATCATGTTACTTTGAGTGTTTTCAGGCACCGAAAAGCATTTTGAGAGCATGTTGTCACTGAGGCTGTTACTTTTGTCCAGAAGCACTCAGAAACAAGTTTCCAAGCCAGAAACATGTACTTTGCTGAAGTCTATGGTAGCAAGGCAGTTTCTTCTGGTTTTCATCACTAGTTGGTCAGAAAACAGCAACATGTCACTTTTAGTGTTTTCAGGGCCCGAAAAGCATTTTGACAGCATGTTGT
The DNA here is from genome assembly GCF_041903045.1 of Epinephelus lanceolatus. Lineage (NCBI taxonomy): Eukaryota > Metazoa > Chordata > Actinopteri > Perciformes > Serranidae > Epinephelus > Epinephelus lanceolatus. The sequence goes on along the minus strand of NW_027556841.1, from coordinate 82,325 downwards.
CACTTAGGCTGTTACTTTTCACCAGAAGCACTCAGAAACAAGTTTCCAAGCCAGAAACATGTACTTTGGTGAAGTCTATAGTAGCAAGGCAGTTTCTTCTGGTTTTCATCACTAGTTGGTCAGAAAACAGCAACATGTCACTTTTAGTGTTTTCAGGGCCCGAAAAGCATTTTGACAGCATGTTGTCACTGAGGCTGTTACTTTTGTCCAGAAGCACTCAGAAACAAGTTTCCAAGCCAGAAACATGTACTTTGCTGAAGTCTATGGTAGCAAGGCAGTTTCTTCTGGTTTTCATCACTAGTTGGTCAGAAAACAGCAACATGTCACTTTTAGTGTTTTCAGGGCCCGAAAAGCATTTTGACAGCATGTTGTCACTTAGGCTGTTACTTTTGTCCAGAAGCACTCAGAAACAAGTTTCCAAGCCAGAAACATGTACTTTGCTGAAGTCTATAGTAGCAAGGCAGTTTCTTGTGGTTTTCATCACTAGTTGGTCAGAAAACAGCAACATGTCACTTTTAGTGTTTTCAGGGCCCGAAAAGCATTTTGACAGCATGTTGTCACTTAGGCTGTTACTTTTGTCCAGAAGCACTCAGAAACAAGTTTCCAAGCCAGAAACATGTACTTTGCTGAAGTCTATAGTAGCAAGGCAGTTTCTTCTGGTTTTCATCACTAGTTGCTCAGAAAACAGCAACATGTCACTTTTAGCGTTTTCAGGGCCCGAAAAGCATTTTGACAGCATGTTGTCACTTAGGCTGTTACTTTTGTCCAGAAGCACTCAGAAACAAGTTTCCAAGCCAGAAACATGTACTTTGGTGAAGTCTATAGTAGCAAGGCAGTTTCCTCTGGTTTTCATCACTAGTTGGTCAGAAAAGAGCAACATGTCACTTTTAGTGTTTTCAGGGCCCGAAAAGCATTTTGACAGCATGTTGTCACTTAGGCTGTTACTTTTGTCCAGAAGCACTCAGAAACAAGTTTCCAAGCCAGAAACATGTACTTTCGTGAAATCTATAGTAGCAAGGCAGTTTCCTCTGGTTTTCATCACTAGTTGGTTAGAAAACAGCATCATGTCACTTTTAGCGTTTTCAGGCCCCGAAAAGCATTTTGAGAGCATTTTCTCACTTAGGCTGTTACTTTTGACCACAAGCACTCAGAAACAAGTTTCCAATGCAGGAACATGTGGTTTGGTGAATTCTATAGTAGCAAGGCAGTTTCTTCTGGTTTTCATCACTAGTTGGTCAGAAAACAGCAACATGTCACTTTTAGTGTTTTCAGGGCCCGAAAAGCATTTTGACAGCATGTTGTCACTTAGGCTGTTACTTTTCACCAGAAGCACTCAGAAACAAGTTTCCAAGCCAGAAACATGTACTTTGCTGAAGTATATAGTAGCAAGGCAGTTTCTTCTGGTTTTCATCACTAGTTGGTCAGAAAACAGCAACATGTCACTTTTAGTGTTTTCAGGGCCCGAAAAGCATTTTGACAGCATGTTGTCACTGAGGCTGTTACTTTTGTCCAGAAGCACTCAGAAACAAGTTTCCAAGCCAGAAACATGTACTTTGCTGAAGTCTATGGTAGCAAGGCAGTTTCTTCTGGTTTTCATCACTAGTTGGTCAGAAAACAGCAACATGTCACTTTTAGTGTTTTCAGGGCCCGAAAAGCATTTTGACAGCATGTTGTCACTTAGGCTGTTTGTTTTGTCCAGAAGCACTCAGAAACAAGTTTCCAAGCCAGAAACATGTACTTTGGTGAAGTCTATAGTAGCAAGGCAGTTTCTTCTGGTTTTCATCACTAGTTGGTCAGAAAACAGCAACATGTCACTTTTAGTGTTTTCAAGCACCAAAAAGCATTTTGACAGCATGTTGTCACTTAGGCTGTTACTTTTGTCCAGAAGCACTCAGAAACAAGTTTCCAAGCCAGAAACATGTACTTTGGTGAAGTCTATAGTAGCAAGGCAGTTTCCTCTGGTTTTCATCACTAGTTGGTCAGAAAACAGCAACATGTCACTTTTAGTGTTTTCAGGGCCCGAAAAGCATTTTGACAGCATGTTGTCACTTAGGCTGTTTGTTTTGTCCAGAAGCACTCAGAAACAAGTTTCCAAGCCAGAAACATGTACTTTGGTGAAGTATATAGTAGCAAGGCAGTTTCTTCTGGTTTTCATCACTAGTTGGTCAGAAAACAGCAACATGTCACTTTTAGTGTTTTCAGGGCCCGAAAAGCATTTTGACAGCATGTTGTCACTTAGGCTGTTACTTTTGTCCAGAAGCACTCAGAAACAAGTTTCCAAGCCAGAAACATGTACTTTCGTGAAATCTATAGTAGCAAGGCAGTTTCCTCTGGTTTTCATCACTAGTTGGTCAGAAAACAGCAACATGTCACTTTTAGTGTTTTCAAGCACCAAAAAGCATTTTGACAGCATGTTGTCACTTAGGCTGTTACTTTTGTCCAGAAGCACTCAGAAACAAGTTTCCAAGCCAGAAACATGTACTTTGGTGAAGTCTATAGTAGCAAGGCAGTTTCTTCTGGTTTTCATCACTAGTTGGTCAGAAAACAGCAACATGTCACTTTTAGTGTTTTCAGGGCCCGAAAAGCATTTTGACAGCATGTTGTCACTTAGGCTGTTTGTTTTGTCCAGAAGCACTCAGAAACAAGTTTCCAAGCCAGAAACATGTACTTTGGTGAAGTATATAGTAGCAAGGCAGTTTCTTCTGGTTTTCATCACTAGTTGGTCAGAAAACAGCAACATGTCACTTTTAGTGTTTTCAGGGCCCGAAAAGCATTTTGACAGCATGTTGTCACTTAGGCTGTTACTTTTGTCCAGAAGCACTCAGAAACAAGTTTCCAAGCCAGAAACATGTACTTTCGTGAAATCTATAGTAGCAAGGCAGTTTCCTCTGGTTTTCATCACTAGTTGGTCAGAAAACAGCAACATGTCACTTTTAGTGTTTTCAGGGCCCGAAAAGCATTTTGACAGCATGTTGTCACTTAGGCTGTTACTTTTCACCAGAAGCACTCAGAAACAAGTTTCCAAGCCAGAAACATGTACTTTGGTGAAGTCTATAGTAGCAAGGCAGTTTCTTCTGGTTTTCATCACTAGTTGGTCAGAAAACAGCAACATGTCACTTTTAGTGTTTTCAGGGCCCGAAAAGCATTTTGACAGCATGTTGTCACTTAGGCTGTTTGTTTTGTCCAGAAGCACTCAGAAACAAGTTTCCAAGCCAGAAACATGTACTTTGGTGAAGTCTATAGTAGCAAGGCAGTTTCTTCTGGTTTTCATCACTAGTTGGTCAGAAAACAGCAACATGTCACTTTTAGTGTTTTCAGGGCCCGAAAAGCATTTTGACAGCATGTTGTCACTTAGGCTGTTTGTTTTGTCCAGAAGCACTCAGAAACAAGTTTCCAAGCCAGAAACATGTACTTTGGTGAAGTCTATAGTAGCAAGGCAGTTTCCTCTGGTTTCCATCACTAGTTGGTCAGAAAACAGCATCATGTCACTTTTAGCGTTTTCAGGCCCCAAAAAGCATTTTGAGAGCATCTTCTCACTTAGGCTGTTACTTTTGACCAGAAGCACTCAGAAACAAGTTTCCAGGCCAGAAACATGTGGTTTGGTGAATTCTATAGTAGCAAGGCAGTTTCCTCTGGTTTCCATCACTAGTTGGCCAGAAAACAGCATCATGTCACTTTTAGTGTTTTCAGGGCCCGAAAAGCATTTTGACAGCATGTTGTCACTTAGGCTGTTACTTTTCACCAGAAGCACTCAGAAACAAGTTTCCAGGCCAGAAACATGTGGTTTGGTGAATTCTATAGTAGCAAGGCAGTTTCCTCTGGTTTCCATCACTAGTTGGCCAGAAAACAGCATCATGTCACTTTTAGTGTTTTCAGGGCCCGAAAAGCATTTTGACAGCATGTTGTCACTTAGGCTGTTACTTTTCACCAGAAGCACTCAGAAACAAGTTTCCAAGCCAGAAACATGTACTTTGGTGAAGTCTATAGTAGCAAGGCAGTTTCTTCTGGTTTTCATCACTAGTTGGTCAGAAAACAGCAACATGTCACTTTTAGTGTTTTCAAGCACCAAAAAGCATTTTGACAGCATGTTGTCACTTAGGCTGTTACTTTTGTCCAGAAGCACTCAGAAACAAGTTTCCAAGACAGAAACATGTGGTTTGGTGAATTCTATAGTAGCAAGGCAGTTTCCTCTGGTTTCCATCACTAGTTGGTCAGAAAACAGCATCATGTCACTTTTAGCGTTTTCAGGCCCCGAAAAGCATTTTGAGAGCATCTTCTCACTTAGGCTGTTACTTTTGACCAGAAGCACTCAGAAACAAGTTTCCAGGCCAGAAACATGTGGTTTGGTGAATTCTATAGTAGCAAGGCAGTTTCCTCTGGTTTCCATCACTAGTTGCTCAGAAAACAGCATCATGTCACTTTTAGTGTTTTCAGGCACCGAAAAGCATTTTGAGAGCATGTTGTCACTTAGGCTGTTACTTTTGACCACAAGCACTCAGAAACAAGTTTCCAAGCCAGAAACATGTGGTTTGGTGAATTCCATAGTAGCAAGGCAGTTTCCTGTGGTTTCCATCACTAGGTGGTCAGAAAACAGCATCATGTCACTTTTAGTTTTGTCAGGACCCGAAAAGCATTTTGAGAGCATGTTGTCACTTAGGCTGTTACTTTTGACCACAAGCACTCAGAAACAAGTTTCCAAGCCAGAAACATGTGGTTTGGTGAATTCTATAGTAACTAGGCAGTTTCTGTGGTTTCCATCACTAGTTGGTCAGAAAACAGCATCATGTCATTTTTAGTGTTTTCAGGCCCCGAAAAGCATTTTGAGAGTATGTTATCACTTAGGCTGTTACTTTTGACCAGAAGCACTCAGAAAGAAGTTTCCAGGCCAGAAACATGTGGTTTGGTGAATTCTATAGTAGCAAGGCAGTTTCCTCTGGTTTCCATCACTAGTTGGCCAGAAAACAGCATCATGTCACTTTTAGTGTTTTCAGGCACCGAAAAGCATTTTGAGAGCATGTTGTCACTTAGGCTGTTACTTTTGACCAAAAGCACTCAGAAACAAGTTTCCAAGCCAGAAACATGTACTTTGGTGAAGTCTATAGTAGCAAGGCAGTTTCTTCTGGTTTTCATCACTAGTTGGTCAGAAAACAGCAACATGTCTCTTTTAGTGTTTTCAGGGCCCGAAAAGCATTTTGACAGCATGTTGTCACTTAGGCTGTTTGTTTTGTCCAGAAGCACTCAGAAACAAGTTTCCAAGCCAGAAACATGTACTTTGGTGAAGTCTATAGTAGCAAGGCAGTTTCCTCTGGTTTCCATCACTAGTTGGCCAGAAAACAGCATCATGTCACTTTTAGTGTTTTCAGGCACCGAAAAGCATTTTGAGAGCATGTTGTCACTTAGGCTGTTACTTTTGACCAGAAGCACTCAGAAACAAGTTTCCAAGCCAGAAACATGTACTTTGGTGAAGTCTATAGTAGCAAGGCAGTTTCTTCTGGTTTTCATCACTAGTTGGTCAGAAAACAGCAACATGTCACTTTTAGTGTTTTCAAGCACCAAAAAGCATTTTGACAGCATGTTGTCACTTAGGCTGTTACTTTTGTCCAGAAGCACTCAGAAACAAGTTTCCAAGACAGAAACATGTGGTTTGGTGAATTCTATAGTAGCAAGGCAGTTTCCTCTGGTTTCCATCACTAGTTGGTCAGAAAACAGCATCATGTCACTTTTAGCGTTTTCAGGCCCCGAAAAGCATTTTGAGAGCATCTTCTCACTTAGGCTGTTACTTTTGACCACAAGCACTCAGAAACAAGTTTGAAATACAGAAAGATGTGGTTTGGTGAATTCTATAGTAGCAAGGCAGTTTCCTCTGGTTTCCATCACTAGTTGCTCAGAAAACAGCATCATGTCACTTTTAGTGTTTTCAGGCACCGAAAAGCATTTTGAGAGCATGTTGTCACTTAGGCTGTTACTTTTGACCACAAGCACTCAGAAACAAGTTTCCAAGCCAGAAACATGTGGTTTGGTGAATTCCATAGTAGCAAGGCAGTTTCCTGTGGTTTCCATCACTAGGTGGTCAGAAAACAGCATCATGTCACTTTTAGTTTTGTCAGGACCCGAAAAGCATTTTGAGAGCATGTTGTCACTTAGGCTGTTACTTTTGACCACAAGCACTCAGAAACAAGTTTCCAAGCCAGAAACATGTGGTTTGGTGAATTCTATAGTAACTAGGCAGTTTCTGTGGTTTCCATCACTAGTTGGTCAGAAAACAGCATCATGTCATTTTTAGTGTTTTCAGGCCCCGAAAAGCATTTTGAGAGTATGTTATCACTTAGGCTGTTACTTTTGACCAGAAGCACTCAGAAAGAAGTTTCCAGGCCAGAAACATGTGGTTTGGTGAATTCTATAGTAGCAAGGCAGTTTCCTCTGGTTTCCATCACTAGTTGGCCAGAAAACAGCATCATGTCACTTTTAGTGTTTTCAGGCACCGAAAAGCATTTTGAGAGCATGTTGTCACTTAGGCTGTTACTTTTGACCAAAAGCACTCAGAAACAAGTTTCCAAGCCAGAAACATGTACTTTGGTGAAGTCTATAGTAGCAAGGCAGTTTCTTCTGGTTTTCATCACTAGTTGGTCAGAAAACAGCAACATGTCTCTTTTAGTGTTTTCAGGGCCCGAAAAGCATTTTGACAGCATGTTGTCACTTAGGCTGTTTGTTTTGTCCAGAAGCACTCAGAAACAAGTTTCCAAGCCAGAAACATGTACTTTGGTGAAGTCTATAGTAGCAAGGCAGTTTCCTCTGGTTTCCATCACTAGTTGGCCAGAAAACAGCATCATGTCACTTTTAGTGTTTTCAGGCACCGAAAAGCATTTTGAGAGCATGTTGTCACTTAGGCTGTTACTTTTGACCAAAAGCACTCAGAAACAAGTTTCCAAGCCAGAAACATGTACTTTGGTGAAGTCTATAGTAGCAAGGCAGTTTCTTCTGGTTTTCATCACTAGTTGGTCAGAAAACAGCAACATGTCACTTTTAGTGTTTTCAAGCACCAAAAAGCATTTTGACAGCATGTTGTCACTTAGGCTGTTACTTTTGTCCAGAAGCACTCAGAAACAAGTTTCCAATGCAGGAACATGTGGTTTGGTGAATTCTATAGTAGCAAGGCAGTTTCTTCTGGTTTTCATCACTAGTTGGTCAGAAAACAGCAACATGTCACTTTTAGTGTTTTCAGGGCCCGAAAAGCATTTTGACAGCATGTTGTCACTTAGGCTGTTACTTTTCACCAGAAGCACTCAGAAACAAGTTTCCAAGCCAGAAACATGTACTTTGCTGAAGTATATAGTAGCAAGGCAGTTTCTTCTGGTTTTCATCACTAGTTGGTCAGAAAACAGCAACATGTCACTTTTAGTGTTTTCAGGGCCCGAAAAGCATTTTGACAGCATGTTGTCACTGAGGCTGTTACTTTTGTCCAGAAGCACTCAGAAACAAGTTTCCAAGCCAGAAACATGTACTTTGCTGAAGTCTATGGTAGCAAGGCAGTTTCTTCTGGTTTTCATCACTAGTTGGTCAGAAAACAGCAACATGTCACTTTTAGTGTTTTCAGGGCCCGAAAAGCATTTTGACAGCATGTTGTCACTTAGGCTGTTTGTTTTGTCCAGAAGCACTCAGAAACAAGTTTCCAAGCCAGAAACATGTACTTTGGTGAAGTCTATAGTAGCAAGGCAGTTTCTTCTGGTTTTCATCACTAGTTGGTCAGAAAACAGCAACATGTCACTTTTAGTGTTTTCAAGCACCAAAAAGCATTTTGACAGCATGTTGTCACTTAGGCTGTTACTTTTGTCCAGAAGCACTCAGAAACAAGTTTCCAAGCCAGAAACATGTACTTTGGTGAAGTCTATAGTAGCAAGGCAGTTTCCTCTGGTTTTCATCACTAGTTGGTCAGAAAACAGCAACATGTCACTTTTAGTGTTTTCAGGGCCCGAAAAGCATTTTGACAGCATGTTGTCACTTAGGCTGTTTGTTTTGTCCAGAAGCACTCAGAAACAAGTTTCCAAGCCAGAAACATGTACTTTGGTGAAGTATATAGTAGCAAGGCAGTTTCTTCTGGTTTTCATCACTAGTTGGTCAGAAAACAGCAACATGTCACTTTTAGTGTTTTCAGGGCCCGAAAAGCATTTTGACAGCATGTTGTCACTTAGGCTGTTACTTTTGTCCAGAAGCACTCAGAAACAAGTTTCCAAGCCAGAAACATGTACTTTCGTGAAATCTATAGAGCAAGGCAGTTTCCTCTGGTTTTCATCACTAGTTGGTCAGAAAACAGCAACATGTCACTTTTAGTGTTTTCAAGCACCAAAAAGCATTTTGACAGCATGTTGTCACTTAGGCTGTTACTTTTGTCCAGAAGCACTCAGAAACAAGTTTCCAAGCCAGAAACATGTACTTTGGTGAAGTCTATAGTAGCAAGGCAGTTTCTTCTGGTTTTCATCACTAGTTGGTCAGAAAACAGCAACATGTCACTTTTAGTGTTTTCAGGGCCCGAAAAGCATTTTGACAGCATGTTGTCACTTAGGCTGTTTGTTTTGTCCAGAAGCACTCAGAAACAAGTTTCCAAGCCAGAAACATGTACTTTGGTGAAGTATATAGTAGCAAGGCAGTTTCTTCTGGTTTTCATCACTAGTTGGTCAGAAAACAGCAACATGTCACTTTTAGTGTTTTCAGGGCCCGAAAAGCATTTTGACAGCATGTTGTCACTTAGGCTGTTACTTTTGTCCAGAAGCACTCAGAAACAAGTTTCCAAGCCAGAAACATGTACTTTCGTGAAATCTATAGTAGCAAGGCAGTTTCCTCTGGTTTTCATCACTAGTTGGTCAGAAAACAGCAACATGTCACTTTTAGTGTTTTCAGGGCCCGAAAAGCATTTTGACAGCATGTTGTCACTTAGGCTGTTACTTTTCACCAGAAGCACTCAGAAACAAGTTTCCAAGCCAGAAACATGTACTTTGGTGAAGTCTATAGTAGCAAGGCAGTTTCTTCTGGTTTTCATCACTAGTTGGTCAGAAAACAGCAACATGTCACTTTTAGTGTTTTCAGGGCCCGAAAAGCATTTTGACAGCATGTTGTCACTTAGGCTGTTTGTTTTGTCCAGAAGCACTCAGAAACAAGTTTCCAAGCCAGAAACATGTACTTTGGTGAAGTCTATAGTAGCAAGGCAGTTTCTTCTGGTTTTCATCACTAGTTGGTCAGAAAACAGCAACATGTCACTTTTAGTGTTTTCAGGGCCTGAAAAGCATTTTGACAGCATGTTGTCACTTAGGCTGTTTGTTTTGTCCAGAAGCACTCAGAAACAAGTTTCCAAGCCAGAAACATGTACTTTGGTGAAGTCTATAGTAGCAAGGCAGTTTCCTCTGGTTTCCATCACTAGTTGGTCAGAAAACAGCATCATGTCACTTTTAGCGTTTTCAGGCCCCAAAAAGCATTTTGAGAGCATCTTCTCACTTAGGCTGTTACTTTTGACCAGAAGCACTCAGAAACAAGTTTCCAGGCCAGAAACATGTGGTTTGGTGAATTCTATAGTAGCAAGGCAGTTTCCTCTGGTTTCCATCACTAGTTGGCCAGAAAACAGCATCATGTCACTTTTAGTGTTTTCAGGGCCCGAAAAGCATTTTGACAGCATGTTGTCACTTAGCCTGTTACTTTTCACCAGAAGCACTCAGAAACAAGTTTCCAAGCCAGAAACATGTACTTTGGTGAAGTCTATAGTAGCAAGGCAGTTTCTTCTGGTTTTCATCACTAGTTGGTCAGAAAACAGCAACATGTCACTTTTAGTGTTTTCAAGCACCAAAAAGCATTTTGACAGCATGTTGTCACTTAGGCTGTTACTTTTGTCCAGAAGCACTCAGAAACAAGTTTCCAAGACAGAAACATGTGGTTTGGTGAATTCTATAGTAGCAAGGCAGTTTCCTCTGGTTTCCATCACTAGTTGGTCAGAAAACAGCATCATGTCACTTTTAGCGTTTTCAGGCCCCGAAAAGCATTTTGAGAGCATCTTCTCACTTAGGCTGTTACTTTTGACCAGAAGCACTCAGAAACAAGTTTCCAGGCCAGAAACATGTGGTTTGGTGAATTCTATAGTAGCAAGGCAGTTTCCTCTGGTTTCCATCACTAGTTGCTCAGAAAACAGCATCATGTCACTTTTAGTGTTTTCAGGCACCGAAAAGCATTTTGAGAGCATGTTGTCACTTAGGCTGTTACTTTTGACCACAAGCACTCAGAAACAAGTTTCCAAGCCAGAAACATGTGGTTTGGTGAATTCCATAGTAGCAAGGCAGTTTCCTGTGGTTTCCATCACTAGGTGGTCAGAAAACAGCATCATGTCACTTTTAGTTTTGTCAGGACCCGAAAAGCATTTTGAGAGCATGTTGTCACTTAGGCTGTTACTTTTGACCACAAGCACTCAGAAACAAGTTTCCAAGCCAGAAACATGTGGTTTGGTGAATTCTATAGTAACTAGGCAGTTTCTGTGGTTTCCATCACTAGTTGGTCAGAAAACAGCATCATGTCATTTTTAGTGTTTTCAGGCCCTGAAAAGCATTTTGAGAGTATGTTATCACTTAGGCTGTTACTTTTGACCAGAAGCACTCAGAAACAAGTTTCCAGGCCAGAAACATGTGGTTTGGTGAATTCTATAGTAGCAAGGCAGTTTCCTCTGGTTTTCATCACTAGTTGGCCAGAAAACAGCATAATGTCACTTTTAGTGTTTTCAGGGCCCGAAAAGCATTTTGACAGCATGTTGTCACTTAGGCTGTTACTTTTCACCAGAAGCACTCAGAAACAAGTTTCCAAGCCAGAAACATGTACTTTGGTGAAGTCTATAGTAGCAAGGCAGTTTCTTCTGGTTTTCATCACTAGTTGGTCAGAAAACAGCATGTCACTTTTAGTGTTTTCAGGGCCCGAAAAGCATTTTGACAGCATGTTGTCACTTAGGCTGTTACTTTTGTCCAGAAGCACTCAGAAACAAGTTTCCAAGCCAGAAACATGTACTTTGGTGAAGTCTATAGTAGCAAGGCAGTTTCCTCTGGTTTTCATCACTAGTTGGTCAGAAAACAGCAACATGTCACTTTTAGTGTTTTCAGGGCCCGAAAAGCATTTTGACAGCATGTTGTCACTTAGGCTGTTTGTTTTGTCCAGAAGCACTCAGAAACAAGTTTCCAAGCCAGAAACATGTACTTTGGTGAAGTATATAGTAGCAAGGCAGTTTCTTCTGGTTTTCATCACTAGTTGGTCAGAAAACAGCAACATGTCACTTTTAGTGTTTTCAGGGCCCGAAAAGCATTTTGACAGCATGTTGTCACTTAGGCTGTTACTTTTGTCCAGAAGCACTCAGAAACAAGTTTCCAAGCCAGAAACATGTACTTTCGTGAAATCTATAGTAGCAAGGCAGTTTCCTCTGGTTTTCATCACTAGTTGGTCAGAAAACAGCAACATGTCACTTTTAGTGTTTTCAGGGCCCGAAAAGCATTTTGACAGCATGTTGTCACTTAGGCTGTTACTTTTCACCAGAAGCACTCAGAAACAAGTTTCCAAGCCAGAAACATGTACTTTGGTGAAGTCTATAGTAGCAAGGCAGTTTCTTCTGGTTTTCATCACTAGTTGGTCAGAAAACAGCAACATGTCACTTTTAGTGTTTTCAGGGCCCGAAAAGCATTTTGACAGCATGTTGTCACTTAGGCTGTTTGTTTTGTCCAGAAGCACTCAGAAACAAGTTTCCAAGCCAGAAACATGTACTTTGGTGAAGTCTATAGTAGCAAGGCATTTTCTTCTGGTTTTCATCACTAGTTGGTCAGAAAACAGCAACATGTCACTTTTAGTGTTTTCAGGGCCCGAAAAGCATTTTGACAGCATGTTGTCACTTAGGCTGTTTGTTTTGTCCAGAAGCACTCAGAAACAAGTTTCCAAGCCAGAAACATGTACTTTGGTGAAGTCTATAGTAGCAAGGCAGTTTCCTCTGGTTTCCATCACTAGTTGGTCAGAAAACAGCATCATGTCACTTTTAGCGTTTTCAGGCCCCGAAAAGCATTTTGAGAGCATCTTCTCACTTAGGCTGTTACTTTTGACCAGAAGCACTCAGAAACAAGTTTCCAGGCCAGAAACATGTGGTTTGGTGAATTCTATAGTAGCAAGGCAGTTTCCTCTGGTTTCCATCACTAGTTGCTCAGAAAACAGCATCATGTCACTTTTAGTGTTTTCAGGCACCGAAAAGCATTTTGAGAGCATGTTGTCACTTAGGCTGTTACTTTTGACCACAAGCACTCAGAAACAAGTTTCCAAGCCAGAAACATGTGGTTTGGTGAATTCCATAGTAGCAAGGCAGTTTCCTGTGGTTTCCATCACTAGGTGGTCAGAAAACAGCATCATGTCACTTTTAGTTTTGTCAGGACCCGAAAAGCATTTTGAGAGCATGTTGTCACTTAGGCTGTTACTTTTGACCACAAGCACTCAGAAACAAGTTTCCAAGCCAGAAACATGTGGTTTGGTGAATTCTATAGTAACTAGGCAGTTTCTGTGGTTTCCATCACTAGTTGGTCAGAAAACAGCATCATGTCATTTTTAGTGTTTTCAGGCCCCGAAAAGCATTTTGAGAGTATGTTATCACTTAGGCTGTTACTTTTGACCAGAAGCACTCAGAAACAAGTTTCCAGGCCAGAAACATGTGGTTTGGTGAATTCTATAGGAGCAAGGCAGTTTCCTCTGGTTTCCATCACTAGTTGGCCAGAAAACAGCATCATGTCACTTTTAGTGTTTTCAGGCACCGAAAAGCATTTTGAGAGCATGTTGTCACTTAGGCTGTTACTTTTGACCAAAAGCACTCAGAAACAAGTTTCCAAGCCAGAAACATATGGTTTGGTGAATTCCATAGTAGCAAAGCAGTTTCCTGTGGTTTCCATCACTAGTTGGTCAGAAAACAGCATCATGTCACTTTTAGCGTTTTCAGGCCCCGAAAAGCATTTTGAGAGCATGTTCTCACTTAGGCTGTTACTTTTGACCACAAGCACTCAGAAACAAGTTTCCAAGCCAGAAACATGTACTTTGGTGAAGTCTATAGTAGCAAGGCAGTTTCTTCTGGTTTTCATCACTAGTTGGTCAGAAAACAGCAACATGTCACTTTTAGTTTTGTCAGGACCCGAAAAGCATTTTGAGAGCATGTTGTCACTTAGGCTGTTACTTTTGACCACAAGTACTCAGAAACAAGTTTCCAAGCCAGAAACATGTGGTTTGGTGAATTCTATAGTAACTAGGCAGTTTCTGTGGTTTCCATCACTAGTTGGTCAGAAAACAGCATCAAGTCATTTTTAGTGTTTTCAGGCCCCGAAAAGCATTTTGAGAGTATGTTATCACTTAGGCTGTTACTTTTGACCAGAAGCACTCAGAAACAAGTTTCCAGGCCAGAAACATGTGGTTTGGTGAATTCTATAGTAGCAAGGCAGTTTCCTCTGGTTTCCATCACTAGTTGGCCAGAAAACAGCATCATGTCACTTTTAGTGTTTTCAGGGCCCGAAAAGCATTTTGACAGCATGTTGTCACTTAGGCTGTTACTTTTCACCAGAAGCACTCAGAAACAAGTTTCCAAGCCAGAAACATGTACTTTGGTGAAGTCTATAGTAGCAAGGCAGTTTCTTCTGGTTTTCATCACTAGTTGGTCAGAAAACAGCATGTCACTTTTAGTGTTTTCAGGGCCCGAAAAGCATTTTGACAGCATGTTGTCACTTAGGCTGTTACTTTTGTCCAGAAGCACTCAGAAACAAGTTTCCAAGCCAGAAACATGTACTTTGGTGAAGTCTATAGTAGCAAGGCAGTTTCTTCTGGTTTTCATCACTAGTTGGTCAGAAAACAGCAACATGTCACTTTTAGTGTTTTCAGGGCCCGAAAAGCATTTTGACAGCATGTTGTCACTTAGGCTGTTACTTTTGTCCAGAAGCACTCAGAAACAAGTTTCCAAGCCAGAAACATGTACTTTGGTGAAGTCTATAGTAGCAAGGCAGTTTCCTCTGGTTTTCATCACTAGTTGGTCAGAAAACAGCAACATGTCACTTTTAGTGTTTTCAGGGCCCGAAAAGCATTTTGACAGCATGTTGTCACTTAGGCTGTTTGTTTTGTCCAGAAGCACTCAGAAACAAGTTTCCAAGCCAGAAACATGTACTTTGGTGAAGTCTATAGTAGCAAGGCAGTTTCTTCTGGTTTTCATCACTAGTTGGTCAGAAAACAGCAACATGTCACTTTTAGTGTTTTCAAGCACCAAAAAGCATTTTGACAGCATGTTGTCACTTAGGCTGTTACTTTTCACCAGAAGCACTCAGAAACAAGTTTCCAAGCCAGAAACATGTACTTTGGTGAAGTCTATAGTAGCAAGGCAGTTTCTTCTGGTTTTCATCACTAGTTGCTCAGAAAACAGCATGTCACTTTTAGTGTTTTCAGGGCCCGAAAAGCATTTTGACAGCATGTTGTCACTTAGGCTGTTACTTTTGTCCAGAAGCACTCAGAAACAAGTTTCCAAGCCAGAAACATGTACTTTGGTGAAGTCTATAGTAGCAAGGCAGTTTCTTCTGGTTTTCATCACTAGTTGGTCAGAAAACAGCAACATGTCACTTTTAGTGTTTTCAAGCACCAAAAAGCATTTTGACAGCATGTTGTCACTTAGGCTGTTACTTTTGTCCAGAAGCACTCAGAAACAAGTTTCCAAGCCAGAAACATGTACTTTGGTGAAGTCTATAGTAGCAAGGCAGTTTCTTCTGGTTTTCATCACTAGTTGGTCAGAAAACAGCAACATGTCACTTTTAGTGTTTTCAGGGCCCGAAAAGCATTTTGACAGCATGTTGTCACTTAGGCTGTTACTTTTGTCCAGAAGCACTCAGAAACAAGTTTCCAAGCCAGAAACATGTACTTTGGTGAAGTCTATAGTAGCAAGGCAGTTTCTTCTGGTTTTCATCACTAGTTGGTCAGAAAACAGCAACATGTCACTTTTAGTTTTGTCAGGACCCGAAAAGCATTTTGAGAGCATGTTGTCACTTAGGCTGTTACTTTTGACCACAAGTACTCAGAAACAAGTTTCCAAGCCAGAAACATGTGGTTTGGTGAATTCTATAGTAACTAGGCAGTTTCTGTGGTTTCCATCACTAGTTGGTCAGAAAACAGCATCAAGTCATTTTTAGTGTTTTCAGGCCCCGAAAAGCATTTTGAGAGTATGTTATCACTTAGGCTGTTACTTTTGACCAGAAGCACTCAGAAACAAGTTTCCAGGCCAGAAACATGTGGTTTGGTGAATTCTATAGTAGCAAGGCAGTTTCCTCTGGTTTCCATCACTAGTTGGCCAGAAAACAGCATCATGTCACTTTTAGTGTTTTCAGGGCCCGAAAAGCATTTTGACAGCATGTTGTCACTTAGGCTGTTACTTTTCACCAGAAGCACTCAGAAACAAGTTTCCAAGCCAGAAACATGTACTTTGGTGAAGTCTATAGTAGCAAGGCAGTTTCTTCTGGTTTTCATCACTAGTTGGTCAGAAAACAGCATGTCACTTTTAGTGTTTTCAGGGCCCGAAAAGCATTTTGACAGCATGTTGTCACTTAGGCTGTTACTTTTGTCCAGAAGCACTCAGAAACAAGTTTCCAAGCCAGAAACATGTACTTTGGTGAAGTCTATAGTAGCAAGGCAGTTTCTTCTGGTTTTCATCACTAGTTGGTCAGAAAACAGCAACATGTCACTTTTAGTGTTTTCAGGGCCCGAAAAGCATTTTGACAGCATGTTGTCACTTAGGCTGTTACTTTTGTCCAGAAGCACTCAGAAACAAGTTTCCAAGCCAGAAACATGTACTTTGGTGAAGTCTATAGTAGCAAGGCAGTTTCCTCTGGTTTTCATCACTAGTTGGTCAGAAAACAGCAACATGTCACTTTTAGTGTTTTCAGGGCCCGAAAAGCATTTTGACAGCATGTTGTCACTTAGGCTGTTTGTTTTGTCCAGAAGCACTCAGAAACAAGTTTCCAAGCCAGAAACATGTACTTTGGTGAAGTCTATAGTAGCAAGGCAGTTTCTTCTGGTTTTCATCACTAGTTGGTCAGAAAACAGCATGTCACTTTTAGTGTTTTCAGGGCCCGAAAAGCATTTTGACAGCATGTTGTCACTTAGGCTGTTACTTTTGTCCAGAAGCACTCAGAAACAAGTTTCCAAGCCAGAAACATGTACTTTGGTGAAGTCTATAGTAGCAAGGCAGTTTCTTCTGGTTTTCATCACTAGTTGGTCAGAAAACAGCAACATGTCACTTTTAGTGTTTTCAGGGCCCGAAAAGCATTTTGACAGCATGTTGTCACTTAGGCTGTTACTTTTGTCCAGAAGCACTCAGAAACAAGTTTCCAAGCCAGAAACATGTACTTTGGTGAAGTCTATAGTAGCAAGGCAGTTTCCTCTGGTTTTCATCACTAGTTGGTCAGAAAACAGCAACATGTCACTTTTAGTGTTTTCAGGGCCCGAAAAGCATTTTGACAGCATGTTGTCACTTAGGCTGTTTGTTTTGTCCAGAAGCACTCAGAAACAAGTTTCCAAGCCAGAAACATGTACTTTGGTGAAGTCTATAGTAGCAAGGCAGTTTCTTCTGGTTTTCATCACTAGTTGGTCAGAAAACAGCAACATGTCACTTTTAGTGTTTTCAAGCACCAAAAAGCATTTTGACAGCATGTTGTCACTTAGGCTGTTACTTTTCACCAGAAGCACTCAGAAACAAGTTTCCAAGCCAGAAACATGTACTTTGGTGAAGTCTATAGTAGCAAGGCAGTTTCTTCTGGTTTTCATCACTAGTTGGTCAGAAAACAGCATGTCACTTTTAGTGTTTTCAGGGCCCGAAAAGCATTTTGACAGCATGTTGTCACTTAGGCTGTTACTTTTGTCCAGAAGCACTCAGAAACAAGTTTCCAAGCCAGAAACATGTACTTTGGTGAAGTCTATAGTAGCAAGGCAGTTTCTTCTGGTTTTCATCACTAGTTGGTCAGAAAACAGCAACATGTCACTTTTAGTGTTTTCAAGCACCAAAAAGCATTTTGACAGCATGTTGTCACTTAGGCTGTTACTTTTGTCCAGAAGCACTCAGAAACAAGTTTCCAAGCCAGAAACATGTACTTTGGTGAAGTCTATAGTAGCAAGGCAGTTTCCTCTGGTTTTCATCACTAGTTGGTCAGAAAACAGCAACATGTCACTTTTAGTGTTTTCAGGGCCCGAAAAGCATTTTGACAGCATGTTGTCACTTAGGCTGTTTGTTTTGTCCAGAAGCACTCAGAAACAAGTTTCCAAGCCAGAAACATGTACTTTGGTGAAGTCTATAGTAGCAAGGCAGTTTCTTCTGGTTTTCATCACTAGTTGGTCAGAAAACAGCAACATGTCACTTTTAGTGTTTTCAGGGCCCGAAAAGCATTTTGACAGCATGTTGTCACTTAGGCTGTTACTTTTGTCCAGAAGCACTCAGAAACAAGTTTCCAAGCCAGAAACATGTACTTTCGTGAAATCTATAGTAGCAAGGCAGTTTCCTCTGGTTTTCATCACTAGTTGGTCAGAAAACAGCATCATGTCACTTTTAGCGTTTTCAGGCCCCGAAAAGCATTTTGAGAGCATGTTCTCACTTAGGCTGTTACTTTTGACCACAAGCACTCAGAAACAAGTTTCCAAGCCAGAAACATGTACTTTGGTGAAGTCTATAGTAGCAAGGCAGTTTCTTCTGGTTTTCATCACTAGTTGGTCAGAAAACAGCAACATGTCACTTTTAGTTTTGTCAGGACCCGAAAAGCATTTTGAGAGCATGTTGTCACTTAGGCTGTTACTTTTGACCACAAGTACTCAGAAACAAGTTTCCAAGCCAGAAACATGTGGTTTGGTGAATTCTATAGTAACTAGGCAGTTTCTGTGGTTTCCATCACTAGTTGGTCAGAAAACAGCATCATGTCATTTTTAGTGTTTTCAGGCCCCGAAAAGCATTTTGAGAGTATGTTATCACTTAGGCTGTTACTTTTGACCAGAAGCACTCAGAAACAAGTTTCCAGGCCAGAAACATGTGGTTTGGTGAATTCTATAGTAGCAAGGCAGTTTCCTCTTGTTTCCATCACTAGTTGGCCAGAAAACAGCATCATGTCACTTTTAGTGTTTTCAGGGCCCGAAAAGCATTTTGACAGCATGTTGTCACTTAGGCTGTTACTTTTCACCAGAAGCACTCAGAAACAAGTTTCCAAGCCAGAAACATGTACTTTGGTGAAGTCTATAGTAGCAAGGCAGTTTCTTCTGGTTTTCATCACTAGTTGGTCAGAAAACAGCATGTCACTTTTAGTGTTTTCAGGGCCCGAAAAGCATTTTGACAGCATGTTGTCACTTAGGCTGTTACTTTTGTCCAGAAGCACTCAGAAACAAGTTTCCAAGCCAGAAACATGTACTTTGGTGAAGTCTATAGTAGCAAGGCAGTTTCTTCTGGTTTTCATCACTAGTTGGTCAGAAAACAGCAACATGTCACTTTTAGTGTTTTCAGGGCCCGAAAAGCATTTTGACAGCATGTTGTCACTTAGGCTGTTACTTTTGTCCAGAAGCACTCAGAAACAAGTTTCCAAGCCAGAAACATGTACTTTGGTGAAGTCTATAGTAGCAAGGCAGTTTCCTCTGGTTTTCATCACTAGTTGGTCAGAAAACAGCAACATGTCACTTTTAGTTTTGTCAGGACCCGAAAAGCATTTTGAGAGCATGTTGTCACTTAGGCTGTTACTTTTGACCACAAGTACTCAGAAACAAGTTTCCAAGCCAGAAACATGTGGTTTGGTGAATTCTATAGTAACTAGGCAGTTTCTGTGGTTTCCATCACTAGTTGGTCAGAAAACAGCATCATGTCATTTTTAGTGTTTTCAGGCCCCGAAAAGCATTTTGAGAGTATGTTATCACTTAGGCTGTTACTTTTGACCAGAAGCACTCAGAAACAAGTTTCCAGGCCAGAAACATGTGGTTTGGTGAATTCTATAGTAGCAAGGCAGTTTCCTCTTGTTTCCATCACTAGTTGGCCAGAAAACAGCATCATGTCACTTTTAGTGTTTTCAGGGCCCGAAAAGCATTTTGACAGCATGTTGTCACTTAGGCTGTTACTTTTCACCAGAAGCACTCAGAAACAAGTTTCCAAGCCAGAAACATGTACTTTGGTGAAGTCTATAGTAGCAAGGCAGTTTCTTCTGGTTTTCATCACTAGTTGGTCAGAAAACAGCATGTCACTTTTAGTGTTTTCAGGGCCCGAAAAGCATTTTGACAGCATGTTGTCACTTAGGCTGTTACTTTTGTCCAGAAGCACTCAGAAACAAGTTTCCAAGCCAGAAACATGTACTTTGCTGAAGTCTATAGTAGCAAGGCAGTTTCTTCTGGTTTTCATCACTAGTTGGTCAGAAAACAGCAACATGTCACTTTTAGTGTTTTCAGGGCCCGAAAAGCATTTTGACAGCATGTTGTCACTTAGGCTGTTACTTTTGTCCAGAAGCACTCAGAAACAAGTTTCCAAGCCAGAAACATGTACTTTGGTGAAGTCTATAGTAGCAAGGCAGTTTCCTCTGGTTTTCATCACTAGTTGGTCAGAAAACAGCAACATGTCACTTTTAGTGTTTTCAGGGCCCGAAAAGCATTTTGACAGCATGTTGTCACTTAGGCTGTTTGTTTTGTCCAGAAGCACTCAGAAACAAGTTTCCAAGCCAGAAACATGTACTTTGGTGAAGTCTATAGTAGCAAGGCAGTTTCTTCTGGTTTTCATCACTAGTTGGTCAGAAAACAGCATGTCACTTTTAGTGTTTTCAGGGCCCGAAAAGCATTTTGACAGCATGTTGTCACTTAGGCTGTTACTTTTGTCCAGAAGCACTCAGAAACAAGTTTCCAAGCCAGAAACATGTACTTTGGTGAAGTCTATAGTAGCAAGGCAGTTTCTTCTGGTTTTCATCACTAGTTGGTCAGAAAACAGCAACATGTCACTTTTAGTGTTTTCAGGGCCCGAAAAGCATTTTGACAGCATGTTGTCACTTAGGCTGTTACTTTTGTCCAGAAGCACTCAGAAACAAGTTTCCAAGCCAGAAACATGTACTTTGGTGAAGTCTATAGTAGCAAGGCAGTTTCCTCTGGTTTTCATCACTAGTTGGTCAGAAAACAGCAACATGTCACTTTTAGTGTTTTCAGGGCCCGAAAAGCATTTTGACAGCATGTTGTCACTTAGGCTGTTTGTTTTGTCCAGAAGCACTCAGAAACAAGTTTCCAAGCCAGAAACATGTACTTTGGTGAAGTCTATAGTAGCAAGGCAGTTTCTTCTGGTTTTCATCACTAGTTGGTCAGAAAACAGCAACATGTCACTTTTAGTGTTTTCAAGCACCAAAAAGCATTTTGACAGCATGTTGTCACTTAGGCTGTTACTTTTCACCAGAAGCACTCAGAAACAAGTTTCCAAGCCAGAAACATGTACTTTGGTGAAGTCTATAGTAGCAAGGCAGTTTCTTCTGGTTTTCATCACTAGTTGCTCAGAAAACAGCATGTCACTTTTAGTGTTTTCAGGGCCCGAAAAGCATTTTGACAGCATGTTGTCACTTAGGCTGTTACTTTTGTCCAGAAGCACTCAGAAACAAGTTTCCAAGCCAGAAACATGTACTTTGGTGAAGTCTATAGTAGCAAGGCAGTTTCTTCTGGTTTTCATCACTAGTTGGTCAGAAAACAGCAACATGTCACTTTTAGTGTTTTCAAGCACCAAAAAGCATTTTGACAGCATGTTGTCACTTAGGCTGTTACTTTTGTCCAGAAGCACTCAGAAACAAGTTTCCAAGCCAGAAACATGTACTTTGGTGAAGTCTATAGTAGCAAGGCAGTTTCTTCTGGTTTTCATCACTAGTTGGTCAGAAAACAGCAACATGTCACTTTTAGTGTTTTCAGGGCCCGAAAAGCATTTTGACAGCATGTTGTCACTTAGGCTGTTACTTTTGTCCAGAAGCACTCAGAAACAAGTTTCCAAGCCAGAAACATGTACTTTGGTGAAGTCTATAGTAGCAAGGCAGTTTCTTCTGGTTTTCATCACTAGTTGGTCAGAAAACAGCAACATGTCACTTTTAGTGTTTTCAGGGCCCGAAAAGCATTTTGACAGCATGTTGTCACTTAGGCTGTTACTTTTGTCCAGAAGCACTCAGAAACAAGTTTCCAAGCCAGAAACATGTACTTTCGTGAAATCTATAGTAGCAAGGCAGTTTCCTCTGGTTTTCATCACTAGTTGGTCAGAAAACAGCATCATGTCACTTTTAGCGTTTTCAGGCCCCGAAAAGCATTTTGAGAGCATGTTCTCACTTAGGCTGTTACTTTTGACCACAAGCACTCAGAAACAAGTTTCCAAGCCAGAAACATGTACTTTGGTGAAGTCTATAGTAGCAAGGCAGTTTCTTCTGGTTTTCATCACTAGTTGGTCAGAAAACAGCAACATGTCACTTTTAGTTTTGTCAGGACCCGAAAAGCATTTTGAGAGCATGTTGTCACTTAGGCTGTTACTTTTGACCACAAGTACTCAGAAACAAGTTTCCAAGCCAGAAACATGTGGTTTGGTGAATTCTATAGTAACTAGGCAGTTTCTGTGGTTTCCATCACTAGTTGGTCAGAAAACAGCATCATGTCATTTTTAGTGTTTTCAGGCCCCGAAAAGCATTTTGAGAGTATGTTATCACTTAGGCTGTTACTTTTGACCAGAAGCACTCAGAAACAAGTTTCCAGGCCAGAAACATGTGGTTTGGTGAATTCTATAGTAGCAAGGCAGTTTCCTCTTGTTTCCATCACTAGTTGGCCAGAAAACAGCATCATGTCACTTTTAGTGTTTTCAGGGCCCGAAAAGCATTTTGACAGCATGTTGTCACTTAGGCTGTTACTTTTCACCAGAAGCACTCAGAAACAAGTTTCCAAGCCAGAAACATGTACTTTGGTGAAGTCTATAGTAGCAAGGCAGTTTCTTCTGGTTTTCATCACTAGTTGGTCAGAAAACAGCATGTCACTTTTAGTGTTTTCAGGGCCCGAAAAGCATTTTGACAGCATGTTGTCACTTAGGCTGTTACTTTTGTCCAGAAGCACTCAGAAACAAGTTTCCAAGCCAGAAACATGTACTTTGGTGAAGTCTATAGTAGCAAGGCAGTTTCTTCTGGTTTTCATCACTAGTTGGTCAGAAAACAGCAACATGTCACTTTTAGTGTTTTCAGGGCCCGAAAAGCATTTTGACAGCATGTTGTCACTTAGGCTGTTACTTTTGTCCAGAAGCACTCAGAAACAAGTTTCCAAGCCAGAAACATGTACTTTGGTGAAGTCTATAGTAGCAAGGCAGTTTCCTCTGGTTTTCATCACTAGTTGGTCAGAAAACAGCAACATGTCACTTTTAGTGTTTTCAGGGCCCGAAAAGCATTTTGACAGCATGTTGTCACTTAGGCTGTTTGTTTTGTCCAGAAGCACTCAGAAACAAGTTTCCAAGCCAGAAACATGTACTTTGGTGAAGTCTATAGTAGCAAGGCAGTTTCTTCTGGTTTTCATCACTAGTTGGTCAGAAAACAGCAACATGTCACTTTTAGTGTTTTCAAGCACCAAAAAGCATTTTGACAGCATGTTGTCACTTAGGCTGTTACTTTTCACCAGAAGCACTCAGAAACAAGTTTCCAAGCCAGAAACATGTACTTTGGTGAAGTCTATAGTAGCAAGGCAGTTTCTTCTGGTTTTCATCACTAGTTGGTCAGAAAACAGCAACATGTCACTTTTAGTTTTGTCAGGACCCGAAAAGCATTTTGAGAGCATGTTGTCACTTAGGCTGTTACTTTTGACCACAAGTACTCAGAAACAAGTTTCCAAGCCAGAAACATGTGGTTTGGTGAATTCTATAGTAACTAGGCAGTTTCTGTGGTTTCCATCACTAGTTGGTCAGAAAACAGCATCAAGTCATTTTTAGTGTTTTCAGGCCCCGAAAAGCATTTTGAGAGTATGTTATCACTTAGGCTGTTACTTTTGACCAGAAGCACTCAGAAACAAGTTTCCAGGCCAGAAACATGTGGTTTGGTGAATTCTATAGTAGCAAGGCAGTTTCCTCTGGTTTCCATCACTAGTTGGCCAGAAAACAGCATCATGTCACTTTTAGTGTTTTCAGGGCCCGAAAAGCATTTTGACAGCATGTTGTCACTTAGGCTGTTACTTTTCACCAGAAGCACTCAGAAACAAGTTTCCAAGCCAGAAACATGTACTTTGGTGAAGTCTATAGTAGCAAGGCAGTTTCTTCTGGTTTTCATCACTAGTTGGTCAGAAAACAGCATGTCACTTTTAGTGTTTTCAGGGCCCGAAAAGCATTTTGACAGCATGTTGTCACTTAGGCTGTTACTTTTGTCCAGAAGCACTCAGAAACAAGTTTCCAAGCCAGAAACATGTACTTTGGTGAAGTCTATAGTAGCAAGGCAGTTTCTTCTGGTTTTCATCACTAGTTGGTCAGAAAACAGCAACATGTCACTTTTAGTGTTTTCAGGGCCCGAAAAGCATTTTGACAGCATGTTGTCACTTAGGCTGTTACTTTTGTCCAGAAGCACTCAGAAACAAGTTTCCAAGCCAGAAACATGTACTTTGGTGAAGTCTATAGTAGCAAGGCAGTTTCCTCTGGTTTTCATCACTAGTTGGTCAGAAAACAGCAACATGTCACTTTTAGTGTTTTCAGGGCCCGAAAAGCATTTTGACAGCATGTTGTCACTTAGGCTGTTTGTTTTGTCCAGAAGCACTCAGAAACAAGTTTCCAAGCCAGAAACATGTACTTTGGTGAAGTCTATAGTAGCAAGGCAGTTTCTTCTGGTTTTCATCACTAGTTGGTCAGAAAACAGCATGTCACTTTTAGTGTTTTCAGGGCCCGAAAAGCATTTTGACAGCATGTTGTCACTTAGGCTGTTACTTTTGTCCAGAAGCACTCAGAAACAAGTTTCCAAGCCAGAAACATGTACTTTGGTGAAGTCTATAGTAGCAAGGCAGTTTCTTCTGGTTTTCATCACTAGTTGGTCAGAAAACAGCAACATGTCACTTTTAGTGTTTTCAGGGCCCGAAAAGCATTTTGACAGCATGTTGTCACTTAGGCTGTTACTTTTGTCCAGAAGCACTCAGAAACAAGTTTCCAAGCCAGAAACATGTACTTTGGTGAAGTCTATAGTAGCAAGGCAGTTTCCTCTGGTTTTCATCACTAGTTGGTCAGAAAACAGCAACATGTCACTTTTAGTGTTTTCAGGGCCCGAAAAGCATTTTGACAGCATGTTGTCACTTAGGCTGTTTGTTTTGTCCAGAAGCACTCAGAAACAAGTTTCCAAGCCAGAAACATGTACTTTGGTGAAGTCTATAGTAGCAAGGCAGTTTCTTCTGGTTTTCATCACTAGTTGGTCAGAAAACAGCAACATGTCACTTTTAGTGTTTTCAAGCACCAAAAAGCATTTTGACAGCATGTTGTCACTTAGGCTGTTACTTTTCACCAGAAGCACTCAGAAACAAGTTTCCAAGCCAGAAACATGTACTTTGGTGAAGTCTATAGTAGCAAGGCAGTTTCTTCTGGTTTTCATCACTAGTTGGTCAGAAAACAGCATGTCACTTTTAGTGTTTTCAGGGCCCGAAAAGCATTTTGACAGCATGTTGTCACTTAGGCTGTTACTTTTGTCCAGAAGCACTCAGAAACAAGTTTCCAAGCCAGAAACATGTACTTTGGTGAAGTCTATAGTAGCAAGGCAGTTTCTTCTGGTTTTCATCACTAGTTGGTCAGAAAACAGCAACATGTCACTTTTAGTGTTTTCAAGCACCAAAAAGCATTTTGACAGCATGTTGTCACTTAGGCTGTTACTTTTGTCCAGAAGCACTCAGAAACAAGTTTCCAAGCCAGAAACATGTACTTTGGTGAAGTCTATAGTAGCAAGGCAGTTTCTTCTGGTTTTCATCACTAGTTGGTCAGAAAACAGCAACATGTCACTTTTAGTGTTTTCAGGGCCCGAAAAGCATTTTGACAGCATGTTGTCACTTAGGCTGTTACTTTTGTCCAGAAGCACTCAGAAACAAGTTTCCAAGCCAGAAACATGTACTTTGGTGAAGTCTATAGTAGCAAGGCAGTTTCTTCTGGTTTTCATCACTAGTTGGTCAGAAAACAGCAACATGTCACTTTTAGTGTTTTCAGGGCCCGAAAAGCATTTTGACAGCATGTTGTCACTTAGGCTGTTACTTTTGTCCAGAAGCACTCAGAAACAAGTTTCCAAGCCAGAAACATGTACTTTCGTGAAATCTATAGTAGCAAGGCAGTTTCCTCTGGTTTTCATCACTAGTTGGTCAGAAAACAGCATCATGTCACTTTTAGCGTTTTCAGGCCCCGAAAAGCATTTTGAGAGCATGTTCTCACTTAGGCTGTTACTTTTGACCACAAGCACTCAGAAACAAGTTTCCAAGCCAGAAACATGTACTTTGGTGAAGTCTATAGTAGCAAGGCAGTTTCTTCTGGTTTTCATCACTAGTTGGTCAGAAAACAGCAACATGTCACTTTTAGTTTTGTCAGGACCCGAAAAGCATTTTGAGAGCATGTTGTCACTTAGGCTGTTACTTTTGACCACAAGTACTCAGAAACAAGTTTCCAAGCCAGAAACATGTGGTTTGGTGAATTCTATAGTAACTAGGCAGTTTCTGTGGTTTCCATCACTAGTTGGTCAGAAAACAGCATCATGTCATTTTTAGTGTTTTCAGGCCCCGAAAAGCATTTTGAGAGTATGTTATCACTTAGGCTGTTACTTTTGACCAGAAGCACTCAGAAACAAGTTTCCAGGCCAGAAACATGTGGTTTGGTGAATTCTATAGTAGCAAGGCAGTTTCCTCTTGTTTCCATCACTAGTTGGCCAGAAAACAGCATCATGTCACTTTTAGTGTTTTCAGGGCCCGAAAAGCATTTTGACAGCATGTTGTCACTTAGGCTGTTACTTTTCACCAGAAGCACTCAGAAACAAGTTTCCAAGCCAGAAACATGTACTTTGGTGAAGTCTATAGTAGCAAGGCAGTTTCTTCTGGTTTTCATCACTAGTTGGTCAGAAAACAGCATGTCACTTTTAGTGTTTTCAGGGCCCGAAAAGCATTTTGACAGCATGTTGTCACTTAGGCTGTTACTTTTGTCCAGAAGCACTCAGAAACAAGTTTCCAAGCCAGAAACATGTACTTTGGTGAAGTCTATAGTAGCAAGGCAGTTTCTTCTGGTTTTCATCACTAGTTGGTCAGAAAACAGCAACATGTCACTTTTAGTGTTTTCAGGGCCCGAAAAGCATTTTGACAGCATGTTGTCACTTAGGCTGTTACTTTTGTCCAGAAGCACTCAGAAACAAGTTTCCAAGCCAGAAACATGTACTTTGGTGAAGTCTATAGTAGCAAGGCAGTTTCCTCTGGTTTTCATCACTAGTTGGTCAGAAAACAGCAACATGTCACTTTTAGTTTTGTCAGGACCCGAAAAGCATTTTGAGAGCATGTTGTCACTTAGGCTGTTACTTTTGACCACAAGTACTCAGAAACAAGTTTCCAAGCCAGAAACATGTGGTTTGGTGAATTCTATAGTAACTAGGCAGTTTCTGTGGTTTCCATCACTAGTTGGTCAGAAAACAGCATCATGTCATTTTTAGTGTTTTCAGGCCCCGAAAAGCATTTTGAGAGTATGTTATCACTTAGGCTGTTACTTTTGACCAGAAGCACTCAGAAACAAGTTTCCAGGCCAGAAACATGTGGTTTGGTGAATTCTATAGTAGCAAGGCAGTTTCCTCTTGTTTCCATCACTAGTTGGCCAGAAAACAGCATCATGTCACTTTTAGTGTTTTCAGGGCCCGAAAAGCATTTTGACAGCATGTTGTCACTTAGGCTGTTACTTTTCACCAGAAGCACTCAGAAACAAGTTTCCAAGCCAGAAACATGTACTTTGGTGAAGTCTATAGTAGCAAGGCAGTTTCTTCTGGTTTTCATCACTAGTTGGTCAGAAAACAGCATGTCACTTTTAGTGTTTTCAGGGCCCGAAAAGCATTTTGACAGCATGTTGTCACTTAGGCTGTTACTTTTGTCCAGAAGCACTCAGAAACAAGTTTCCAAGCCAGAAACATGTACTTTGCTGAAGTCTATAGTAGCAAGGCAGTTTCTTCTGGTTTTCATCACTAGTTGGTCAGAAAACAGCAACATGTCACTTTTAGTGTTTTCAGGGCCCGAAAAGCATTTTGACAGCATGTTGTCACTTAGGCTGTTACTTTTGTCCAGAAGCACTCAGAAACAAGTTTCCAAGCCAGAAACATGTACTTTGGTGAAGTCTATAGTAGCAAGGCAGTTTCCTCTGGTTTTCATCACTAGTTGGTCAGAAAACAGCAACATGTCACTTTTAGTGTTTTCAGGGCCCGAAAAGCATTTTGACAGCATGTTGTCACTTAGGCTGTTTGTTTTGTCCAGAAGCACTCAGAAACAAGTTTCCAAGCCAGAAACATGTACTTTGGTGAAGTCTATAGTAGCAAGGCAGTTTCTTCTGGTTTTCATCACTAGTTGGTCAGAAAACAGCATGTCACTTTTAGTGTTTTCAGGGCCCGAAAAGCATTTTGACAGCATGTTGTCACTTAGGCTGTTACTTTTGTCCAGAAGCACTCAGAAACAAGTTTCCAAGCCAGAAACATGTACTTTGGTGAAGTCTATAGTAGCAAGGCAGTTTCTTCTGGTTTTCATCACTAGTTGGTCAGAAAACAGCAACATGTCACTTTTAGTGTTTTCAGGGCCCGAAAAGCATTTTGACAGCATGTTGTCACTTAGGCTGTTACTTTTGTCCAGAAGCACTCAGAAACAAGTTTCCAAGCCAGAAACATGTACTTTGGTGAAGTCTATAGTAGCAAGGCAGTTTCCTCTGGTTTTCATCACTAGTTGGTCAGAAAACAGCAACATGTCACTTTTAGTGTTTTCAGGGCCCGAAAAGCATTTTGACAGCATGTTGTCACTTAGGCTGTTTGTTTTGTCCAGAAGCACTCAGAAACAAGTTTCCAAGCCAGAAACATGTACTTTGGTGAAGTCTATAGTAGCAAGGCAGTTTCTTCTGGTTTTCATCACTAGTTGGTCAGAAAACAGCAACATGTCACTTTTAGTGTTTTCAAGCACCAAAAAGCATTTTGACAGCATGTTGTCACTTAGGCTGTTACTTTTCACCAGAAGCACTCAGAAACAAGTTTCCAAGCCAGAAACATGTACTTTGGTGAAGTCTATAGTAGCAAGGCAGTTTCTTCTGGTTTTCATCACTAGTTGCTCAGAAAACAGCATGTCACTTTTAGTGTTTTCAGGGCCCGAAAAGCATTTTGACAGCATGTTGTCACTTAGGCTGTTACTTTTGTCCAGAAGCACTCAGAAACAAGTTTCCAAGCCAGAAACATGTACTTTGGTGAAGTCTATAGTAGCAAGGCAGTTTCTTCTGGTTTTCATCACTAGTTGGTCAGAAAACAGCAACATGTCACTTTTAGTGTTTTCAAGCACCAAAAAGCATTTTGACAGCATGTTGTCACTTAGGCTGTTACTTTTGTCCAGAAGCACTCAGAAACAAGTTTCCAAGCCAGAAACATGTACTTTGGTGAAGTCTATAGTAGCAAGGCAGTTTCTTCTGGTTTTCATCACTAGTTGGTCAGAAAACAGCAACATGTCACTTTTAGTGTTTTCAGGGCCCGAAAAGCATTTTGACAGCATGTTGTCACTTAGGCTGTTACTTTTGTCCAGAAGCACTCAGAAACAAGTTTCCAAGCCAGAAACATGTACTTTGGTGAAGTCTATAGTAGCAAGGCAGTTTCTTCTGGTTTTCATCACTAGTTGGTCAGAAAACAGCAACATGTCACTTTTAGTGTTTTCAGGGCCCGAAAAGCATTTTGACAGCATGTTGTCACTTAGGCTGTTACTTTTGTCCAGAAGCACTCAGAAACAAGTTTCCAAGCCAGAAACATGTACTTTCGTGAAATCTATAGTAGCAAGGCAGTTTCCTCTGGTTTTCATCACTAGTTGGTCAGAAAACAGCATCATGTCACTTTTAGCGTTTTCAGGCCCCGAAAAGCATTTTGAGAGCATGTTCTCACTTAGGCTGTTACTTTTGACCACAAGCACTCAGAAACAAGTTTCCAAGCCAGAAACATGTACTTTGGTGAAGTCTATAGTAGCAAGGCAGTTTCTTCTGGTTTTCATCACTAGTTGGTCAGAAAACAGCAACATGTCACTTTTAGTTTTGTCAGGACCCGAAAAGCATTTTGAGAGCATGTTGTCACTTAGGCTGTTACTTTTGACCACAAGTACTCAGAAACAAGTTTCCAAGCCAGAAACATGTGGTTTGGTGAATTCTATAGTAACTAGGCAGTTTCTGTGGTTTCCATCACTAGTTGGTCAGAAAACAGCATCATGTCATTTTTAGTGTTTTCAGGCCCCGAAAAGCATTTTGAGAGTATGTTATCACTTAGGCTGTTACTTTTGACCAGAAGCACTCAGAAACAAGTTTCCAGGCCAGAAACATGTGGTTTGGTGAATTCTATAGTAGCAAGGCAGTTTCCTCTTGTTTCCATCACTAGTTGGCCAGAAAACAGCATCATGTCACTTTTAGTGTTTTCAGGGCCCGAAAAGCATTTTGACAGCATGTTGTCACTTAGGCTGTTACTTTTCACCAGAAGCACTCAGAAACAAGTTTCCAAGCCAGAAACATGTACTTTGGTGAAGTCTATAGTAGCAAGGCAGTTTCTTCTGGTTTTCATCACTAGTTGGTCAGAAAACAGCATGTCACTTTTAGTGTTTTCAGGGCCCGAAAAGCATTTTGACAGCATGTTGTCACTTAGGCTGTTACTTTTGTCCAGAAGCACTCAGAAACAAGTTTCCAAGCCAGAAACATGTACTTTGGTGAAGTCTATAGTAGCAAGGCAGTTTCTTCTGGTTTTCATCACTAGTTGGTCAGAAAACAGCAACATGTCACTTTTAGTGTTTTCAGGGCCCGAAAAGCATTTTGACAGCATGTTGTCACTTAGGCTGTTACTTTTGTCCAGAAGCACTCAGAAACAAGTTTCCAAGCCAGAAACATGTACTTTGGTGAAGTCTATAGTAGCAAGGCAGTTTCCTCTGGTTTTCATCACTAGTTGGTCAGAAAACAGCAACATGTCACTTTTAGTGTTTTCAGGGCCCGAAAAGCATTTTGACAGCATGTTGTCACTTAGGCTGTTTGTTTTGTCCAGAAGCACTCAGAAACAAGTTTCCAAGCCAGAAACATGTACTTTGGTGAAGTCTATAGTAGCAAGGCAGTTTCTTCTGGTTTTCATCACTAGTTGGTCAGAAAACAGCAACATGTCACTTTTAGTGTTTTCAAGCACCAAAAAGCATTTTGACAGCATGTTGTCACTTAGGCTGTTACTTTTCACCAGAAGCACTCAGAAACAAGTTTCCAAGCCAGAAACATGTACTTTGGTGAAGTCTATAGTAGCAAGGCAGTTTCTTCTGGTTTTCATCACTAGTTGGTCAGAAAACAGCATGTCACTTTTAGTGTTTTCAGGGCCCGAAAAGCATTTTGACAGCATGTTGTCACTTAGGCTGTTACTTTTGTCCAGAAGCACTCAGAAACAAGTTTCCAAGCCAGAAACATGTACTTTGGTGAAGTATATAGTAGCAAGGCAGTTTCTTCTGGTTTTCATCACTAGTTGGTCAGAAAACAGCAACATGTCACTTTTAGTGTTTTCAGGGCCCGAAAAGCATTTTGACAGCATGTTGTCACTTAGGCTGTTACTTTTGTCCAGAAGCACTCAGAAACAAGTTTCCAAGCCAGAAACATGTACTTTCGTGAAATCTATAGTAGCAAGGCAGTTTCCTCTGGTTTTCATCACTAGTTGGTCAGAAAACAGCAACATGTCACTTTTAGTGTTTTCAGGGCCCGAAAAGCATTTTGACAGCATGTTGTCACTTAGGCTGTTTGTTTTGTCCAGAAGCACTCAGAAACAAGTTTCCAAGCCAGAAACATGTACTTTGGTGAAGTATATAGTAGCAAGGCAGTTTCTTCTGGTTTTCATCACTAGTTGGTCAGAAAACAGCAACATGTCACTTTTAGTGTTTTCAAGCACCAAAAAGCATTTTGACAGCATGTTGTCACTTAGGCTGTTACTTTTCACCAGAAGCACTCAGAAACAAGTTTCCAAGCCAGAAACATGTACTTTGGTGAAGTCTATAGTAGCAAGGCAGTTTCTTCTGGTTTTCATCACTAGTTGGTCAGAAAACAGCATGTCACTTTTAGTGTTTTCAGGGCCCGAAAAGCATTTTGACAGCATGTTGTCACTTAGGCT
Source organism: Epinephelus lanceolatus (assembly GCF_041903045.1). Lineage (NCBI taxonomy): Eukaryota > Metazoa > Chordata > Actinopteri > Perciformes > Serranidae > Epinephelus > Epinephelus lanceolatus. Next base: position 50,958 of record NW_027556841.1, on the reverse strand, counting down.
GTTACTTTTGTCCAGAAGCACTCAGAAACAAGTTTCCAAGCCAGAAACATGTACTTTGGTGAAGTATATAGTAGCAAGGCAGTTTCTTCTGGTTTTCATCACTAGTTGGTCAGAAAACAGCAACATGTCACTTTTAGTGTTTTCAGGGCCCGAAAAGCATTTTGACAGCATGTTGTCACTTAGGCTGTTACTTTTGTCCAGAAGCACTCAGAAACAAGTTTCCAAACCAGAAACATGTACTTTCGTGAAATCTATAGTAGCAAGGCAGTTTCCTCTGGTTTTCATCACTAGTTGGTCAGAAAACAGCAACATGTCACTTTTAGTGTTTTCAGGGCCCGAAAAGCATTTTGACAGCATGTTGTCACTTAGGCTGTTACTTTTCACCAGAAGCACTCAGAAACAAGTTTCCAAGCCAGAAACATGTACTTTGGTGAAGTCTATAGTAGCAAGGCAGTTTCTTCTGGTTTTCATCACTAGTTGGTCAGAAAACAGCAACATGTCACTTTTAGTGTTTTCAGGGCCCGAAAAGCATTTTGACAGCATGTTGTCACTTAGGCTGTTTGTTTTGTCCAGAAGCACTCAGAAACAAGTTTCCAAGCCAGAAACATGTGGTTTGGTGAATTCTATAGTAGCAAGGCAGTTTCCTCTGGTTTCCATCACTAGTTGCTCAGAAAACAGCATCATGTCACTTTTAGTGTTTTCAGGCACCGAAAAGCATTTTGAGAGCATGTTGTCACTTAGGCTGTTACTTTTGACCACAAGCACTCAGAAACAAGTTTCCAAGCCAGAAACATGTGGTTTGGTGAATTCCATAGTAGCAAGGCAGTTTCCTGTGGTTTCCATCACTAGGTGGTCAGAAAACAGCATCATGTCACTTTTAGTTTTTTCAGGACCCGAAAAGCATTTTGACAGCATGTTGTCACTTAGGCTGTTACTTTTGACCACAAGCACTCAGAAACAAGTTTCCAAGCCAGAAACATATGGTTTGGTGAATTCTATAGTAACTATGCAGTTTCTGTGGTTTCCATCACTAGTTGGTCAGAAAACAGCATCATGTCATTTTTAGTGTTTTCAGGCCCCGAAAAGCATTTTGAGAGTATGTTATCACTTAGGCTGTTACTTTTGACCAGAAGCACTCAGAAACAAGTTTCCAGGCCAGAAACATGTGGTTTGGTGAATTCTATAGTAGCAAGGCAGTTTCCTCTGGTTTCCATCACTAGTTGGCCAGAAAACAGCATCATGTCACTTTTAGTGTTTTCAGGCACCGAAAAGCATTTTGAGAGCATGTTGTCACTTAGGCTGTTACTTTTGACCAAAAGCACTCAGAAACAAGTTTCCAAGCCAGAAACATATGGTTTGGTGAATTCCATAGTAGCAAAGCAGTTTCCTGTGGTTTCCATCACTAGTTGCTCAGAAAACAGCATCATGTCACTTTGAGTGTTTTCAGGCACCGAAAAGCATTTTGAGAGCATGTTGTCACTTAGGCTGTTACTTTTGTCCAGAAGCACTCAGAAACAAGTTTCCAAGCCAGAAACATGTACTTTGGTGAAGTCTATAGTAGCAAGGCAGTTTCTTCTGGTTTTCATCACTAGTTGGTCAGAAAACAGCAACATGTCACTTTTAGTGTTTTCAAGCACCAAAAAGCATTTTGACAGCATGTTGTCACTTAGGCTGTTACTTTTGTCCAGAAGCACTCAGAAACAAGTTTCCAAGCCAGAAACATGTACTTTGGTGAAGTCTATAGTAGCAAGGCAGTTTCTTCTGGTTTTCATCACTAGTTGGTCAGAAAACAGCAACATGTCACTTTTAGTGTTTTCAGGTCCCGAAAAGCATTTTGACAGCATGTTGTCACTTAGGCTGTTACTTTTGTCCAGAAGCACTCAGAAACAAGTTTCCAAGCCAGAAACATGTACTTTGGTGAAGTCTATAGTAGCAAGGCAGTTTCTTCTGGTTTTCATCACTAGTTGGTCAGAAAACAGCAACATGTCACTTTTAGTGTTTTCAGGGCCCGAAAAGCATTTTGACAGCATGTTGTCACTTAGGCTGTTACTTTTGTCCAGAAGCACTCAGAAACAAGTTTCCAAGCCAGAAACATGTACTTTCGTGAAATCTATAGTAGCAAGGCAGTTTCCTCTGGTTTTCATCACTAGTTGGTCAGAAAACAGCATCATGTCACTTTTAGCGTTTTCAGGCCCCGAAAAGCATTTTGAGAGCATGTTCTCACTTAGGCTGTTACTTTTGACCACAAGCACTCAGAAACAAGTTTCCAAGCCAGAAACATGTACTTTGGTGAAGTCTATAGTAGCAAGGCAGTTTCTTCTGGTTTTCATCACTAGTTGGTCAGAAAACAGCAACATGTCACTTTTAGTTTTGTCAGGACCCGAAAAGCATTTTGAGAGCATGTTGTCACTTAGGCTGTTACTTTTGACCACAAGTACTCAGAAACAAGTTTCCAAGCCAGAAACATGTGGTTTGGTGAATTCTATAGTAACTAGGCAGTTTCTGTGGTTTCCATCACTAGTTGGTCAGAAAACAGCATCATGTCATTTTTAGTGTTTTCAGGCCCCGAAAAGCATTTTGAGAGTATGTTATCACTTAGGCTGTTACTTTTGACCAGAAGCACTCAGAAACAAGTTTCCAGGCCAGAAACATGTGGTTTGGTGAATTCTATAGTAGCAAGGCAGTTTCCTCTGGTTTCCATCACTAGTTGGCCAGAAAACAGCATCATGTCACTTTTAGTGTTTTCAGGGCCCGAAAAGCATTTTGACAGCATGTTGTCACTTAGGCTGTTACTTTTCACCAGAAGCACTCAGAAACAAGTTTCCAAGCCAGAAACATGTACTTTGGTGAAGTCTATAGTAGCAAGGCAGTTTCTTCTGGTTTTCATCACTAGTTGGTCAGAAAACAGCATGTCACTTTTAGTGTTTTCAGGGCCCGAAAAGCATTTTGACAGCATGTTGTCACTTAGGCTGTTTGTTTTGTCCAGAAGCACTCAGAAACAAGTTTCCAAGCCAGAAACATGTACTTTGGTGAAGTATATAGTAGCAAGGCAGTTTCTTCTGGTTTTCATCACTAGTTGGTCAGAAAACAGCAACATGTCACTTTTAGTGTTTTCAGGGCCCGAAAAGCATTTTGACAGCATGTTGTCACTTAGGCTGTTACTTTTGTCCAGAAGCACTCAGAAACAAGTTTCCAAGCCAGAAACATGTACTTTGGTGAAGTCTATAGTAGCAAGGCAGTTTCTTCTGGTTTTCATCACTAGTTGGTCAGAAAACAGCAACATGTCACTTTTAGTGTTTTCAGGGCCCGAAAAGCATTTTGACAGCATGTTGTCACTTAGGCTGTTTGTTTTGTCCAGAAGCACTCAGAAACAAGTTTCCAAGCCAGAAACATGTACTTTGGTGAAGTCTATAGTAGCAAGGCAGTTTCCTCTGGTTTCCATCACTAGTTGGCCAGAAAACAGCATCATGTCACTTTTAGTGTTTTCAGGCACCGAAAAGCATTTTGAGAGCATGTTGTCACTTAGGCTGTTACTTTTGACCAAAAGCACTCAGAAACAAGTTTCCAAGCCAGAAACATATGGTTTGGTGAATTCCATAGTAGCAAAGCAGTTTCCTGTGGTTTCCATCACTAGTTGCTCAGAAAACAGCATCATGTCACTTTGAGTGTTTTCAGGCACCGAAAAGCATTTTGAGAGCATGTTGTCACTTAGGCTGTTACTTTTGTCCAGAAGCACTCAGAAACAAGTTTCCAAGCCAGAAACATGTACTTTGGTGAAGTCTATAGTAGCAAGGCAGTTTCTTCTGGTTTTCATCACTAGTTGGTCAGAAAACAGCAACATGTCACTTTTAGTGTTTTCAAGCACCAAAAAGCATTTTGACAGCATGTTGTCACTTAGGCTGTTACTTTTGTCCAGAAGCACTCAGAAACAAGTTTCCAAGCCAGAAACATGTACTTTGGTGAAGTCTATAGTAGCAAGGCAGTTTCTTCTGGTTTTCATCACTAGTTGGTCAGAAAACAGCAACATGTCACTTTTAGTGTTTTCAAGCACCAAAAAGCATTTTGACAGCATGTTGTCACTTAGGCTGTTACTTTTGTCCAGAAGCACTCAGAAACAAGTTTCCAAGCCAGAAACATGTGGTTTGGTGAATTCCATAGTAGCAAGGCAGTTTCCTGTGGTTTCCATCACTAGGTGGTCAGAAAACAGCATCATGTCACTTTTAGTTTTGTCAGGACCCGAAAAGCATTTTGAGAGCATGTTGTCACTTAGGCTGTTACTTTTGACCACAAGCACTCAGAAACAAGTTTCCAAGCCAGAAACATGTGGTTTGGTGAATTCTATAGTAACTATGCAGTTTCTGTGGTTTCCATCACTAGTTGGTCAGAAAACAGCATCATGTCATTTTTAGTGTTTTCAGGCCCCGAAAAGCATTTTGAGAGTATGTTATCACTTAGGCTGTTACTTTTGACCAGAAGCACTCAGAAACAAGTTTCCAGGCCAGAAACATGTGGTTTGGTGAATTCTATAGTAGCAAGGCAGTTTCCTCTGGTTTCCATCACTAGTTGGCCAGAAAACAGCATCATGTCACTTTTAGTGTTTTCAGGCACCGAAAAGCATTTTGAGAGCATGTTGTCACTTAGGCTGTTACTTTTGACCAAAAGCACTCAGAAACAAGTTTCCAAGCCAGAAACATATGGTTTGGTGAATTCCATAGTAGCAAAGCAGTTTCCTGTGGTTTCCATCACTAGTTGCTCAGAAAACAGCATCATGTCACTTTGAGTGTTTTCAGGCCCCGAAAAGCATTTTGAGAGCATGTTGTCACTTAGGCTGTTACTTTTGTCCAGAAGCACTCAGAAACAAGTTTCCAAGCCAGAAACATGTACTTTGGTGAAGTCTATAGTAGCAAGGCAGTTTCTTCTGGTTTTCATCACTAGTTGGTCAGAAAACAGCAACATGTCACTTTTAGTGTTTTCAAGCACCAAAAAGCATTTTGACAGCATGTTGTCACTTAGGCTGTTACTTTTGTCCAGAAGCACTCAGAAACAAGTTTCCAAGCCAGAAACATGTACTTTGGTGAAGTCTATAGTAGCAAGGCAGTTTCTTCTGGTTTTCATCACTAGTTGGTCAGAAAACAGCAACATGTCACTTTTAGTGTTTTCAGGTCCCGAAAAGCATTTTGACAGCATGTTGTCACTTAGGCTGTTACTTTTGTCCAGAAGCACTCAGAAACAAGTTTCCAAGCCAGAAACATGTACTTTGGTGAAGTCTATAGTAGCAAGGCAGTTTCTTCTGGTTTTCATCACTAGTTGGTCAGAAAACAGCAACATGTCACTTTTAGTGTTTTCAGGGCCCGAAAAGCATTTTGACAGCATGTTGTCACTTAGGCTGTTACTTTTGTCCAGAAGCACTCAGAAACAAGTTTCCAAGCCAGAAACATGTACTTTCGTGAAATCTATAGTAGCAAGGCAGTTTCCTCTGGTTTTCATCACTAGTTGGTCAGAAAACAGCATCATGTCACTTTTAGCGTTTTCAGGCCCGAAAGCATTTTGAGAGCATGTTCTCACTTAGGCTGTTACTTTTGACCACAAGCACTCAGAAACAAGTTTCCAAGCCAGAAACATGTGGTTTGGTGAATTCTATAGTAACTAGGCAGTTTCTGTGGTTTCCATCACTAGTTGGTCAGAAAACAGCATCATGTCATTTTTAGTGTTTTCAGGCCCCCAAAAGCATTTTGAGAGTATGTTATCACTTAGGCTGTTACTTTGACCAGAAGCACTCAGAAACAAGTTTCCAGGCCAGAAACATGTGGTTTGGTGAATTCTATAGTAGCAAGGCAGTTTCCTCTGGTTTCCATCACTAGTTGGCCAGAAAACAGCATCATGTCACTTTTAGTGTTTCAGGGCCCGAAAAGCATTTTGACAGCATGTTGTCACTTAGCTGTTACTTTTCACCAGAAGCACTCAGAAACAAGTTTCCAAGCCAGAAACATGTACTTTGGTGAAGTCTATAGTAGCAAGGCAGTTTCTTCTGGTTTTCATCACTAGTTGGTCAGAAAAACAGCATGTCACTTTTAGTGTTTTCAGGGCCCGAAAAGCATTTTGACAGCATGTTGTCACTTAGGCTGTTACTTTTGTCCAGAAGCACTCAGAAACAAGTTTCCAAGCCAGAAACATGTACTTTGGTGAAGTCTATAGTAGCAAGGCAGTTTCTTCTGGTTTTCATCACTAGTTGGGTCAGAAAACAGCAACATGTCACTTTTAGTGTTTTCAGGGCCCGAAAAGCATTTTGACAGCATGTTGTCACTTAGGCTGTTTGTTTTTGTCCAGAAGCACTCAGAAACAAGTTTCCAAGCCAGAAACATGTACTTTGGTGAAGTCTATAGTAGCAAGGCAGTTTCTTCTGGTTTTCATCACTAGTTGGTCAGAAAACAGCAACATGTCACTTTTAGTGTTTTCAAGCACCAAAAAGCATTTTGACAGCATGTTGTCACTTAGGCTGTTACTTTTCACCAGAAGCACTCAGAAACAAGTTTCCAAGCCAGAAACATGTACTTTGGTGAAGTATATAGTAGCAAGGCAGTTTCTTCTGGTTTTCATCACTAGTTGGTCAGAAAACAGCAACATGTCACTTTTAGTGTTTTCAGGGCCCGAAAAGCATTTTGACAGCATGTTGTCACTTAGGCTGTTACTTTTGTCCAGAAGCACTCAGAAACAAGTTTCCAAGCCAGAAACATGTACTTTCGTGAAATCTATAGTAGCAAGGCAGTTTCCTCTGGTTTTTCATCACTAGTTGGTCAGAAAACAGCAACATGTCACTTTTAGTGTTTTCAGGGCCCGAAAAGCATTTTGACAGCATGTTGTCACTTAGGCTGTTTGTTTTGTCCAGAAGCACTCAGAAACAAGTTTCCAAGCCAGAAACATGTACTTTGGTGAAGTATATAGTAGCAAGGCAGTTTCTTCTGGTTTTCATCACTAGTTGGTCAGAAAACAGCAACATGTCACTTTTAGTGTTTTCAGGGCCCGAAAAGCATTTTGACAGCATGTTGTCACTTAGGCTGTTACTTTTCACCAGAAGCACTCAGAAACAAGTTTCCAAGCCAGAAACATGTACTTTGGTGAAGTCTATAGTAGCAAGGCAGTTTCTTCTGGTTTTCATCACTAGTTGGTCAGAAAACAGCAACATGTCACTTTTAGTGTTTTCAGGGCCCGAAAGCATTTTGACAGCATGTTGTCACTTAGGCTGTTTGTTTTGTCCAGAAGCACTCAGAAACAAGTTTCCAAGCCAGAAACATGTACTTTGGTGAAGTCTATAGTAGCAAGGCAGTTTCCTCTGGTTTCCATCACTAGTTGGCCAGAAAACAGCATCATGTCACTTTTAGTGTTTTCAGGGCCCGAAAAGCATTTTGAGAGCATGTTGTCACTTAGGCTGTTACTTTTGACCAAAAGCACTCAGAAACAAGTTTCCAAGCCAGAAACATATGGTTTGGTGAATTCCATAGTAGCAAAGCAGTTTCCTGTGGTTTCCATCACTAGTTGCTCAGAAAACAGCATCATGTCACTTTGAGTGTTTTCAGGCACCGAAAAGCATTTTGAGAGCATGTTGTCACTTAGGCTGTTACTTTTGTCCAGAAGCACTCAGAAACAAGTTTCCAAGCCAGAAACATGTACTTTGGTGAAGTCTATAGTAGCAAGGCAGTTTCTTCTGGTTTTCATCACTAGTTGGTCAGAAAACAGCAACATGTCACTTTTAGTGTTTTCAAGCACCAAAAAGCATTTTGACAGCATGTTGTCACTTAGGCTGTTACTTTTGTCCAGAAGCACTCAGAAACAAGTTTCCAAGCCAGAAACATGTACTTTGGTGAAGTCTATAGTAGCAAGGCAGTTTCTTCTGGTTTTCATCACTAGTTGGTCAGAAAACAGCAACATGTCACTTTTAGTGTTTTCAAGCACCAAAAAGCATTTTGACAGCATGTTGTCACTTAGGCTGTTACTTTTGTCCAGAAGCACTCAGAAACAAGTTTCCAAGCCAGAAACATGTACTTTGGTGAAGTCTATAGTAGCAAGGCAGTTTCTTCTGGTTTTCATCACTAGTTGGTCAGAAAACAGCAACATGTCACTTTTAGTGTTTTCAGGGCCCGAAAAGCATTTTGACAGCATGTTGTCACTTAGGCTGTTTGTTTTGTCCAGAAGCACTCAGAAACAAGTTTCCAAGCCAGAAACATGTACTTTGGTGAAGTCTATAGTAGCAAGGCAGTTTCTTCTGGTTTTCATCACTAGTTGGTCAGAAAACAGCAACATGTCACTTTTAGTGTTTTCAGGGCCCGAAAAGCATTTTGACAGCATGTTGTCACTTAGGCTGTTTGTTTTGTCCAGAAGCACTCAGAAACAAGTTTCCAAGCCAGAAACATGTACTTTGGTGAAGTCTATAGTAGCAAGGCAGTTTCCTCTGGTTTCCATCACTAGTTGGTCAGAAAACAGCATCATGTCACTTTTAGCGTTTTCAGGGCCCGAAAAGCATTTTGAGAGCATCTTCTCACTTAGGCTGTTACTTTTGACCAGAAGCACTCAGAAACAAGTTTCCAGGCCAGAAACATGTGGTTTGGTGAATTCTATAGTAGCAAGGCAGTTTCCTCTGGTTTCCATCACTAGTTGCTCAGAAAACAGCATCATGTCACTTTTAGTGTTTTCAGGCACCGAAAAGCATTTTGAGAGCATGTTGTCACTTAGGCTGTTACTTTTGACCACAAGCACTCAGAAACAAGTTTCCAAGCCAGAAACATGTGGTTTGGTGAATTCCATAGTAGCAAGGCAGTTTCCTGTGGTTTCCATCACTAGGTGGTCAGAAAACAGCATCATGTCACTTTTAGTTTTGTCAGGACCCGAAAAGCATTTTGAGAGCATGTTGTCACTTAGGCTGTTACTTTTGACCACAAGCACTCAGAAACAAGTTTCCAAGCCAGAAACATGTGGTTTGGTGAATTCTATAGTAACTATGCAGTTTCTGTGGTTTCCATCACTAGTTGGTCAGAAAACAGCATCATGTCATTTTTAGTGTTTTCAGGCCCCGAAAAGCATTTTGAGAGTATGTTATCACTTAGGCTGTTACTTTTGACCAGAAGCACTCAGAAACAAGTTTCCAGGCCAGAAACATGTGGTTTGGTGAATTCTATAGTAGCAAGGCAGTTTCCTCTGGTTTCCATCACTAGTTGGCCAGAAAACAGCATCATGTCACTTTTAGTGTTTTCAGGCACCGAAAAGCATTTTGAGAGCATGTTGTCACTTAGGCTGTTACTTTTGACCAAAAGCACTCAGAAACAAGTTTCCAAGCCAGAAACATATGGTTTGGTGAATTCCATAGTAGCAAAGCAGTTTCCTGTGGTTTCCATCACTAGTTGCTCAGAAAACAGCATCATGTCACTTTGAGTGTTTTCAGGCACCGAAAAGCATTTTGAGAGCATGTTGTCACTTAGGCTGTTACTTTTGTCCAGAAGCACTCAGAAACAAGTTTCCAAGCCAGAAACATGTACTTTGGTGAAGTCTATAGTAGCAAGGCAGTTTCTTCTGGTTTTCATCACTAGTTGGTCAGAAAACAGCAACATGTCACTTTTAGTGTTTTCAAGCACCAAAAAGCATTTTGACAGCATGTTGTCACTTAGGCTGTTACTTTTGTCCAGAAGCACTCAGAAACAAGTTTCCAAGCCAGAAACATGTACTTTGGTGAAGTCTATAGTAGCAAGGCAGTTTCTTCTGGTTTTCATCACTAGTTGGTCAGAAAACAGCAACATGTCACTTTTAGTGTTTTCAAGCACCAAAAAGCATTTTGACAGCATGTTGTCACTTAGGCTGTTACTTTTGTCCAGAAGCACTCAGAAACAAGTTTCCAAGCCAGAAACATGTGGTTTGGTGAATTCCATAGTAGCAAGGCAGTTTCCTGTGGTTTCCATCACTAGGTGGTCAGAAAACAGCATCATGTCACTTTTAGTTTTGTCAGGACCCGAAAAGCATTTTGAGAGCATGTTGTCACTTAGGCTGTTACTTTTGACCACAAGCACTCAGAAACAAGTTTCCAAGCCAGAAACATGTGGTTTGGTGAATTCTATAGTAACTATGCAGTTTCTGTGGTTTCCATCACTAGTTGGTCAGAAAACAGCATCATGTCATTTTTAGTGTTTTCAGGCCCCGAAAAGCATTTTGAGAGTATGTTATCACTTAGGCTGTTACTTTTGACCAGAAGCACTCAGAAACAAGTTTCCAGGCCAGAAACATGTGGTTTGGTGAATTCTATAGTAGCAAGGCAGTTTCCTCTGGTTTCCATCACTAGTTGGCCAGAAAACAGCATCATGTCACTTTTAGTGTTTTCAGGCACCGAAAAGCATTTTGAGAGCATGTTGTCACTTAGGCTGTTACTTTTGACCAAAAGCACTCAGAAACAAGTTTCCAAGCCAGAAACATATGGTTTGGTGAATTCCATAGTAGCAAAGCAGTTTCCTGTGGTTTCCATCACTAGTTGCTCAGAAAACAGCATCATGTCACTTTGAGTGTTTTCAGGCCCCGAAAAGCATTTTGAGAGCATGTTGTCACTTAGGCTGTTACTTTTGTCCAGAAGCACTCAGAAACAAGTTTCCAAGCCAGAAACATGTACTTTGGTGAAGTCTATAGTAGCAAGGCAGTTTCTTCTGGTTTTCATCACTAGTTGGTCAGAAAACAGCAACATGTCACTTTTAGTGTTTTCAAGCACCAAAAAGCATTTTGACAGCATGTTGTCACTTAGGCTGTTACTTTTGTCCAGAAGCACTCAGAAACAAGTTTCCAAGCCAGAAACATGTACTTTGGTGAAGTCTATAGTAGCAAGGCAGTTTCTTCTGGTTTTCATCACTAGTTGGTCAGAAAACAGCAACATGTCACTTTTAGTGTTTTCAGGTCCCGAAAAGCATTTTGACAGCATGTTGTCACTTAGGCTGTTACTTTTGTCCAGAAGCACTCAGAAACAAGTTTCCAAGCCAGAAACATGTACTTTGGTGAAGTCTATAGTAGCAAGGCAGTTTCTTCTGGTTTTCATCACTAGTTGGTCAGAAAACAGCAACATGTCACTTTTAGTGTTTTCAGGGCCCGAAAAGCATTTTGACAGCATGTTGTCACTTAGGCTGTTACTTTTGTCCAGAAGCACTCAGAAACAAGTTTCCAAGCCAGAAACATGTACTTTCGTGAAATCTATAGTAGCAAGGCAGTTTCCTCTGGTTTTCATCACTAGTTGGTCAGAAAACAGCATCATGTCACTTTTAGCGTTTTCAGGCCCCGAAAAGCATTTTGAGAGCATGTTCTCACTTAGGCTGTTACTTTTGACCACAAGCACTCAGAAACAAGTTTCCAAGCCAGAAACATGTGGTTTGGTGAATTCTATAGTAACTAGGCAGTTTCTGTGGTTTCCATCACTAGTTGGTCAGAAAACAGCATCATGTCATTTTTAGTGTTTTCAGGCCCCCAAAAGCATTTTGAGAGTATGTTATCACTTAGGCTGTTACTTTTGACCAGAAGCACTCAGAAACAAGTTTCCAGGCCAGAAACATGTGGTTTGGTGAATTCTATAGTAGCAAGGCAGTTTCCTCTGGTTTCCATCACTAGTTGGCCAGAAAACAGCATCATGTCACTTTTAGTGTTTTCAGGGCCCGAAAAGCATTTTGACAGCATGTTGTCACTTAGGCTGTTACTTTTCACCAGAAGCACTCAGAAACAAGTTTCCAAGCCAGAAACATGTACTTTGGTGAAGTCTATAGTAGCAAGGCAGTTTCTTCTGGTTTTCATCACTAGTTGGTCAGAAAACAGCATGTCACTTTTAGTGTTTTCAGGGCCCGAAAAGCATTTTGACAGCATGTTGTCACTTAGGCTGTTACTTTTGTCCAGAAGCACTCAGAAACAAGTTTCCAAGCCAGAAACATGTACTTTGGTGAAGTCTATAGTAGCAAGGCAGTTTCTTCTGGTTTTCATCACTAGTTGGTCAGAAAACAGCAACATGTCACTTTTAGTGTTTTCAGGGCCCGAAAAGCATTTTGACAGCATGTTGTCACTTAGGCTGTTACTTTTGTCCAGAAGCACTCAGAAACAAGTTTCCAAGCCAGAAACATGTACTTTGGTGAAGTCTATAGTAGCAAGGCAGTTTCCTCTGGTTTTCATCACTAGTTGGTCAGAAAACAGCAACATGTCACTTTTAGTGTTTTCAGGGCCCGAAAAGCATTTTGACAGCATGTTGTCACTTAGGCTGTTTGTTTTGTCCAGAAGCACTCAGAAACAAGTTTCCAAGCCAGAAACATGTACTTTGGTGAAGTCTATAGTAGCAAGGCAGTTTCTTCTGGTTTTCATCACTAGTTGGTCAGAAAACAGCAACATGTCACTTTTAGTGTTTTCAAGCACCAAAAAGCATTTTGACAGCATGTTGTCACTTAGGCTGTTACTTTTCACCAGAAGCACTCAGAAACAAGTTTCCAAGCCAGAAACATGTACTTTGGTGAAGTATATAGTAGCAAGGCAGTTTCTTCTGGTTTTCATCACTAGTTGGTCAGAAAACAGCAACATGTCACTTTTAGTGTTTTCAGGGCCCGAAAAGCATTTTGACAGCATGTTGTCACTTAGGCTGTTACTTTTGTCCAGAAGCACTCAGAAACAAGTTTCCAAGCCAGAAACATGTACTTTCGTGAAATCTATAGTAGCAAGGCAGTTTCCTCTGGTTTTCATCACTAGTTGGTCAGAAAACAGCAACATGTCACTTTTAGTGTTTTCAGGGCCCGAAAAGCATTTTGACAGCATGTTGTCACTTAGGCTGTTTGTTTTGTCCAGAAGCACTCAGAAACAAGTTTCCAGGCCAGAAACATGTACTTTGGTGAAGTATATAGTAGCAAGGCAGTTTCTTCTGGTTTTCATCACTAGTTGGTCAGAAAACAGCAACATGTCACTTTTAGTGTTTTCAGGGCCCGAAAAGCATTTTGACAGCATGTTGTCACTTAGGCTGTTACTTTTCACCAGAAGCACTCAGAAACAAGTTTCCAAGCCAGAAACATGTACTTTGGTGAAGTCTATAGTAGCAAGGCAGTTTCTTCTGGTTTTCATCACTAGTTGGTCAGAAAACAGCAACATGTCACTTTTAGTGTTTTCAGGGCCCGAAAAGCATTTTGACAGCATGTTGTCACTTAGGCTGTTTGTTTTGTCCAGAAGCACTCAGAAACAAGTTTCCAAGCCAGAAACATGTACTTTGGTGAAGTCTATAGTAGCAAGGCAGTTTCCTCTGGTTTCCATCACTAGTTGGCCAGAAAACAGCATCATGTCACTTTTAGTGTTTTCAGGGCCCGAAAAGCATTTTGAGAGCATGTTGTCACTTAGGCTGTTACTTTTGACCAAAAGCACTCAGAAACAAGTTTCCAAGCCAGAAACATATGGTTTGGTGAATTCCATAGTAGCAAAGCAGTTTCCTGTGGTTTCCATCACTAGTTGCTCAGAAAACAGCATCATGTCACTTTGAGTGTTTTCAGGCACCGAAAAGCATTTTGAGAGCATGTTGTCACTTAGGCTGTTACTTTTGTCCAGAAGCACTCAGAAACAAGTTTCCAAGCCAGAAACATGTACTTTGGTGAAGTCTATAGTAGCAAGGCAGTTTCTTCTGGTTTTCATCACTAGTTGGTCAGAAAACAGCAACATGTCACTTTTAGTGTTTTCAAGCACCAAAAAGCATTTTGACAGCATGTTGTCACTTAGGCTGTTACTTTTGTCCAGAAGCACTCAGAAACAAGTTTCCAAGCCAGAAACATGTACTTTGGTGAAGTCTATAGTAGCAAGGCAGTTTCTTCTGGTTTTCATCACTAGTTGGTCAGAAAACAGCAACATGTCACTTTTAGTGTTTTCAAGCACCAAAAAGCATTTTGACAGCATGTTGTCACTTAGGCTGTTACTTTTGTCCAGAAGCACTCAGAAACAAGTTTCCAAGCCAGAAACATGTACTTTGGTGAAGTCTATAGTAGCAAGGCAGTTTCTTCTGGTTTTCATCACTAGTTGGTCAGAAAACAGCAACATGTCACTTTTAGTGTTTTCAGGGCCCGAAAAGCATTTTGACAGCATGTTGTCACTTAGGCTGTTTGTTTTGTCCAGAAGCACTCAGAAACAAGTTTCCAAGCCAGAAACATGTACTTTGGTGAAGTCTATAGTAGCAAGGCAGTTTCTTCTGGTTTTCATCACTAGTTGGTCAGAAAACAGCAACATGTCACTTTTAGTGTTTTCAGGGCCCGAAAAGCATTTTGACAGCATGTTGTCACTTAGGCTGTTTGTTTTGTCCAGAAGCACTCAGAAACAAGTTTCCAAGCCAGAAACATGTACTTTGGTGAAGTCTATAGTAGCAAGGCAGTTTCCTCTGGTTTCCATCACTAGTTGGTCAGAAAACAGCATCATGTCACTTTTAGCGTTTTCAGGGCCCGAAAAGCATTTTGAGAGCATCTTCTCACTTAGGCTGTTACTTTTGACCAGAAGCACTCAGAAACAAGTTTCCAGGCCAGAAACATGTGGTTTGGTGAATTCTATAGTAGCAAGGCAGTTTCCTCTGGTTTCCATCACTAGTTGCTCAGAAAACAGCATCATGTCACTTTTAGTGTTTTCAGGCACCGAAAAGCATTTTGAGAGCATGTTGTCACTTAGGCTGTTACTTTTGACCACAAGCACTCAGAAACAAGTTTCCAAGCCAGAAACATGTGGTTTGGTGAATTCCATAGTAGCAAGGCAGTTTCCTGTGGTTTCCATCACTAGGTGGTCAGAAAACAGCATCATGTCACTTTTAGTTTTGTCAGGACCCGAAAAGCATTTTGAGAGCATGTTGTCACTTAGGCTGTTACTTTTGACCACAAGCACTCAGAAACAAGTTTCCAAGCCAGAAACATGTGGTTTGGTGAATTCTATAGTAACTATGCAGTTTCTGTGGTTTCCATCACTAGTTGGTCAGAAAACAGCATCATGTCATTTTTAGTGTTTTCAGGCCCCGAAAAGCATTTTGAGAGTATGTTATCACTTAGGCTGTTACTTTTGACCAGAAGCACTCAGAAACAAGTTTCCAGGCCAGAAACATGTGGTTTGGTGAATTCTATAGTAGCAAGGCAGTTTCCTCTGGTTTCCATCACTAGTTGGCCAGAAAACAGCATCATGTCACTTTTAGTGTTTTCAGGCACCGAAAAGCATTTTGAGAGCATGTTGTCACTTAGGCTGTTACTTTTGACCAAAAGCACTCAGAAACAAGTTTCCAAGCCAGAAACATATGGTTTGGTGAATTCCATAGTAGCAAAGCAGTTTCCTGTGGTTTCCATCACTAGTTGCTCAGAAAACAGCATCATGTCACTTTGAGTGTTTTCAGGCACCGAAAAGCATTTTGAGAGCATGTTGTCACTTAGGCTGTTACTTTTGTCCAGAAGCACTCAGAAACAAGTTTCCAAGCCAGAAACATGTACTTTGGTGAAGTCTATAGTAGCAAGGCAGTTTCTTCTGGTTTTCATCACTAGTTGGTCAGAAAACAGCAACATGTCACTTTTAGTGTTTTCAAGCACCAAAAAGCATTTTGACAGCATGTTGTCACTTAGGCTGTTACTTTTGTCCAGAAGCACTCAGAAACAAGTTTCCAAGCCAGAAACATGTACTTTGGTGAAGTCTATAGTAGCAAGGCAGTTTCTTCTGGTTTTCATCACTAGTTGGTCAGAAAACAGCAACATGTCACTTTTAGTGTTTTCAGGGCCCGAAAAGCATTTTGACAGCATGTTGTCACTTAGGCTGTTACTTTTGTCCAGAAGCACTCAGAAACAAGTTTCCAAGCCAGAAACATGTACTTTGGTGAAGTCTATAGTAGCAAGGCAGTTTCTTCTGGTTTTCATCACTAGTTGGTCAGAAAACAGCAACATGTCACTTTTAGTGTTTTCAGGGCCCGAAAAGCATTTTGACAGCATGTTGTCACTTAGGCTGTTACTTTTGTCCAGAAGCACTCAGAAACAAGTTTCCAAGCCAGAAACATGTACTTTCGTGAAATCTATAGTAGCAAGGCAGTTTCCTCTGGTTTTCATCACTAGTTGGTCAGAAAACAGCATCATGTCACTTTTAGCGTTTTCAGGCCCCGAAAAGCATTTTGAGAGCATGTTCTCACTTAGGCTGTTACTTTTGACCACAAGCACTCAGAAACAAGTTTCCAAGCCAGAAACATGTACTTTGGTGAAGTCTATAGTAGCAAGGCAGTTTCTTCTGGTTTTCATCACTAGTTGGTCAGAAAACAGCAACATGTCACTTTTAGTTTTGTCAGGACCCGAAAAGCATTTTGAGAGCATGTTGTCACTTAGGCTGTTACTTTTGACCACAAGTACTCAGAAACAAGTTTCCAAGCCAGAAACATGTGGTTTGGTGAATTCTATAGTAACTAGGCAGTTTCTGTGGTTTCCATCACTAGTTGGTCAGAAAACAGCATCATGTCATTTTTAGTGTTTTCAGGCCCCGAAAAGCATTTTGAGAGTATGTTATCACTTAGGCTGTTACTTTTGACCAGAAGCACTCAGAAACAAGTTTCCAGGCCAGAAACATGTGGTTTGGTGAATTCTATAGTAGCAAGGCAGTTTCCTCTGGTTTCCATCACTAGTTGGCCAGAAAACAGCATCATGTCACTTTTAGTGTTTTCAGGGCCCGAAAAGCATTTTGACAGCATGTTGTCACTTAGGCTGTTACTTTTCACCAGAAGCACTCAGAAACAAGTTTCCAAGCCAGAAACATGTACTTTGGTGAAGTCTATAGTAGCAAGGCAGTTTCTTCTGGTTTTCATCACTAGTTGGTCAGAAAACAGCATGTCACTTTTAGTGTTTTCAGGGCCCGAAAAGCATTTTGACAGCATGTTGTCACTTAGGCTGTTACTTTTCACCAGAAGCACTCAGAAACAAGTTTCCAAGCCAGAAACATGTACTTTGGTGAAGTCTATAGTAGCAAGGCAGTTTCTTCTGGTTTTCATCACTAGTTGGTCAGAAAACAGCAACATGTCACTTTTAGTGTTTTCAGGGCCCGAAAAGCATTTTGACAGCATGTTGTCACTTAGGCTGTTTGTTTTGTCCAGAAGCACTCAGAAACAAGTTTCCAAGCCAGAAACATGTACTTTGGTGAAGTCTATAGTAGCAAGGCAGTTTCTTCTGGTTTTCATCACTAGTTGGTCAGAAAACAGCAACATGTCACTTTTAGTGTTTTCAGGGCCCGAAAAGCATTTTGACAGCATGTTGTCACTTAGGCTGTTTGTTTTGTCCAGAAGCACTCAGAAACAAGTTTCCAAGCCAGAAACATGTACTTTGGTGAAGTCTATAGTAGCAAGGCAGTTTCCTCTGGTTTCCATCACTAGTTGGTCAGAAAACAGCATCATGTCACTTTTAGCGTTTTCAGGCCCCGAAAAGCATTTTGAGAGCATCTTCTCACTTAGGCTGTTACTTTTGACCAGAAGCACTCAGAAACAAGTTTCCAGGCCAGAAACATGTGGTTTGGTGAATTCTATAGTAGCAAGGCAGTTTCCTCTGGTTTCCATCACTAGTTGCTCAGAAAACAGCATCATGTCACTTTTAGTGTTTTCAGGCACCGAAAAGCATTTTGAGAGCATGTTGTCACTTAGGCTGTTACTTTTGACCACAAGCACTCAGAAACAAGTTTCCAAGCCAGAAACATGTGGTTTGGTGAATTCCATAGTAGCAAGGCAGTTTCCTGTGGTTTCCATCACTAGGTGGTCAGAAAACAGCATCATGTCACTTTTAGTTTTGTCAGGACCCGAAAAGCATTTTGAGAGCATGTTGTCACTTAGGCTGTTACTTTTGACCACAAGCACTCAGAAACAAGTTTCCAAGCCAGAAACATGTGGTTTGGTGAATTCTATAGTAGCAAGGCAGTTTCTTCTGGTTTTCATCACTAGTTGGTCAGAAAACAGCAACATGTCACTTTTAGTGTTTTCAGGGCCCGAAAAGCATTTTGACAGCATGTTGTCACTTAGGCTGTTACTTTTGTCCAGAAGCACTCAGAAACAAGTTTCCAAGCCAGAAACATGTACTTTCGTGAAATCTATAGTAGCAAGGCAGTTTCCTCTGGTTTTCATCACTAGTTGGTCAGAAAACAGCATCATGTCACTTTTAGCGTTTTCAGGCCCCGAAAAGCATTTTGAGAGCATGTTCTCACTTAGGCTGTTACTTTTGACCACAAGCACTCAGAAACAAGTTTCCAAGCCAGAAACATGTACTTTGGTGAAGTCTATAGTAGCAAGGCAGTTTCTTCTGGTTTTCATCACTAGTTGGTCAGAAAACAGCAACATGTCACTTTTAGTTTTGTCAGGACCCGAAAAGCATTTTGAGAGCATGTTGTCACTTAGGCTGTTACTTTTGACCACAAGTACTCAGAAACAAGTTTCCAAGCCAGAAACATGTGGTTTGGTGAATTCTATAGTAACTAGGCAGTTTCTGTGGTTTCCATCACTAGTTGGTCAGAAAACAGCATCATGTCATTTTTAGTGTTTTCAGGCCCCGAAAAGCATTTTGAGAGTATGTTATCACTTAGGCTGTTACTT
Organism: Epinephelus lanceolatus; assembly: GCF_041903045.1. Lineage (NCBI taxonomy): Eukaryota > Metazoa > Chordata > Actinopteri > Perciformes > Serranidae > Epinephelus > Epinephelus lanceolatus. The sequence goes on along the minus strand of NW_027556841.1, from coordinate 32,375 downwards.
TTGACCAGAAGCACTCAGAAACAAGTTTCCAGGCCAGAAACATGTGGTTTGGTGAATTCTATAGTAGCAAGGCAGTTTCCTCTGGTTTCCATCACTAGTTGGCCAGAAAACAGCATCATGTCACTTTTAGTGTTTTCAGGGCCCGAAAAGCATTTTGACAGCATGTTGTCACTTAGGCTGTTACTTTTCACCAGAAGCACTCAGAAACAAGTTTCCAAGCCAGAAACATGTACTTTGGTGAAGTCTATAGTAGCAAGGCAGTTTCTTCTGGTTTTCATCACTAGTTGGTCAGAAAACAGCATGTCACTTTTAGTGTTTTCAGGGCCCGAAAAGCATTTTGACAGCATGTTGTCACTTAGGCTGTTACTTTTCACCAGAAGCACTCAGAAACAAGTTTCCAAGCCAGAAACATGTACTTTGGTGAAGTCTATAGTAGCAAGGCAGTTTCTTCTGGTTTTCATCACTAGTTGGTCAGAAAACAGCAACATGTCACTTTTAGTGTTTTCAGGGCCCGAAAAGCATTTTGACAGCATGTTGTCACTTAGGCTGTTTGTTTTGTCCAGAAGCACTCAGAAACAAGTTTCCAAGCCAGAAACATGTACTTTGGTGAAGTCTATAGTAGCAAGGCAGTTTCTTCTGGTTTTCATCACTAGTTGGTCAGAAAACAGCAACATGTCACTTTTAGTGTTTTCAGGGCCCGAAAAGCATTTTGACAGCATGTTGTCACTTAGGCTGTTTGTTTTGTCCAGAAGCACTCAGAAACAAGTTTCCAAGCCAGAAACATGTACTTTGGTGAAGTCTATAGTAGCAAGGCAGTTTCCTCTGGTTTCCATCACTAGTTGGTCAGAAAACAGCATCATGTCACTTTTAGCGTTTTCAGGCCCCGAAAAGCATTTTGAGAGCATCTTCTCACTTAGGCTGTTACTTTTGACCAGAAGCACTCAGAAACAAGTTTCCAGGCCAGAAACATGTGGTTTGGTGAATTCTATAGTAGCAAGGCAGTTTCCTCTGGTTTCCATCACTAGTTGCTCAGAAAACAGCATCATGTCACTTTTAGTGTTTTCAGGCACCGAAAAGCATTTTGAGAGCATGTTGTCACTTAGGCTGTTACTTTTGACCACAAGCACTCAGAAACAAGTTTCCAAGCCAGAAACATGTGGTTTGGTGAATTCCATAGTAGCAAGGCAGTTTCCTGTGGTTTCCATCACTAGGTGGTCAGAAAACAGCATCATGTCACTTTTAGTTTTGTCAGGACCCGAAAAGCATTTTGAGAGCATGTTGTCACTTAGGCTGTTACTTTTGACCACAAGCACTCAGAAACAAGTTTCCAAGCCAGAAACATGTGGTTTGGTGAATTCTATAGTAACTAGGCAGTTTCTGTGGTTTCCATCACTAGTTGGTCAGAAAACAGCATCATGTCATTTTTAGTGTTTTCAGGCCCCGAAAAGCATTTTGAGAGTATGTTATCACTTAGGCTGTTACTTTTGACCAGAAGCACTCAGAAACAAGTTTCCAGGCCAGAAACATGTGGTTTGGTGAATTCTATAGGAGCAAGGCAGTTTCCTCTGGTTTCCATCACTAGTTGGCCAGAAAACAGCATCATGTCACTTTTAGTGTTTTCAGGCACCGAAAAGCATTTTGAGAGCATGTTGTCACTTAGGCTGTTACTTTTGTCCAGAAGCACTCAGAAACAAGTTTCCAAGCCAGAAACATGTACTTTGGTGAAGTCTATAGTAGCAAGGCAGTTTCTTCTGGTTTTCATCACTAGTTGGTCAGAAAACAGCAACATGTCACTTTTAGTGTTTTCAAGCACCAAAAAGCATTTTGACAGCATGTTGTCACTTAGGCTGTTACTTTTGTCCAGAAGCACTCAGAAACAAGTTTCCAAGCCAGAAACATGTACTTTGGTGAAGTCTATAGTAGCAAGGCAGTTTCTTCTGGTTTTCATCACTAGTTGGTCAGAAAACAGCAACATGTCACTTTTAGTGTTTTCAGGGCCCGAAAAGCATTTTGACAGCATGTTGTCACTTAGGCTGTTACTTTTGTCCAGAAGCACTCAGAAACAAGTTTCCAAGCCAGAAACATGTACTTTGGTGAAGTCTATAGTAGCAAGGCAGTTTCTTCTGGTTTTCATCACTAGTTGCTCAGAAAACAGCAACATGTCACTTTTAGTGTTTTCAGGGCCCGAAAAGCATTTTGACAGCATGTTGTCACTTAGGCTGTTACTTTTGTCCAGAAGCACTCAGAAACAAGTTTCCAAGCCAGAAACATGTACTTTGGTGAAGTCTATAGTAGCAAGGCAGTTTCTTCTGGTTTTCATCACTAGTTGGTCAGAAAACAGCAACATGTCACTTTTAGTGTTTTCAGGTCCCGAAAAGCATTTTGACAGCATGTTGTCACTTAGGCTGTTACTTTTGTCCAGAAGCACTCAGAAACAAGTTTCCAAGCCAGAAACATGTACTTTGGTGAAGTCTATAGTAGCAAGGCAGTTTCTTCTGGTTTTCATCACTAGTTGGTCAGAAAACAGCAACATGTCACTTTTAGTGTTTTCAGGGCCCGAAAAGCATTTTGACAGCATGTTGTCACTTAGGCTGTTACTTTTGTCCAGAAGCACTCAGAAACAAGTTTCCAAGCCAGAAACATGTACTTTCGTGAAATCTATAGTAGCAAGGCAGTTTCCTCTGGTTTTCATCACTAGTTGGTCAGAAAACAGCATCATGTCACTTTTAGCGTTTTCAGGCCCCGAAAAGCATTTTGAGAGCATGTTCTCACTTAGGCTGTTACTTTTGACCACAAGCACTCAGAAACAAGTTTCCAAGCCAGAAACATGTGGTTTGGTGAATTCTATAGTAACTAGGCAGTTTCTGTGGTTTCCATCACTAGTTGGTCAGAAAACAGCATCATGTCATTTTTAGTGTTTTCAGGCCCCCAAAAGCATTTTGAGAGTATGTTATCACTTAGGCTGTTACTTTTGACCAGAAGCACTCAGAAACAAGTTTCCAGGCCAGAAACATGTGGTTTGGTGAATTCTATAGTAGCAAGGCAGTTTCCTCTGGTTTCCATCACTAGTTGGCCAGAAAACAGCATCATGTCACTTTTAGTGTTTTCAGGGCCCGAAAAGCATTTTGACAGCATGTTGTCACTTAGGCTGTTACTTTTCACCAGAAGCACTCAGAAACAAGTTTCCAAGCCAGAAACATGTACTTTGGTGAAGTCTATAGTAGCAAGGCAGTTTCTTCTGGTTTTCATCACTAGTTGGTCAGAAAACAGCATGTCACTTTTAGTGTTTTCAGGGCCCGAAAAGCATTTTGACAGCATGTTGTCACTTAGGCTGTTACTTTTGTCCAGAAGCACTCAGAAACAAGTTTCCAAGCCAGAAACATGTACTTTGGTGAAGTCTATAGTAGCAAGGCAGTTTCTTCTGGTTTTCATCACTAGTTGGTCAGAAAACAGCAACATGTCACTTTTAGTGTTTTCAGGGCCCGAAAAGCATTTTGACAGCATGTTGTCACTTAGGCTGTTACTTTTGTCCAGAAGCACTCAGAAACAAGTTTCCAAGCCAGAAACATGTACTTTGGTGAAGTCTATAGTAGCAAGGCAGTTTCCTCTGGTTTTCATCACTAGTTGGTCAGAAAACAGCAACATGTCACTTTTAGTGTTTTCAGGGCCCGAAAAGCATTTTGACAGCATGTTGTCACTTAGGCTGTTTGTTTTGTCCAGAAGCACTCAGAAACAAGTTTCCAAGCCAGAAACATGTACTTTGGTGAAGTCTATAGTAGCAAGGCAGTTTCTTCTGGTTTTCATCACTAGTTGGTCAGAAAACAGCAACATGTCACTTTTAGTGTTTTCAAGCACCAAAAAGCATTTTGACAGCATGTTGTCACTTAGGCTGTTACTTTTCACCAGAAGCACTCAGAAACAAGTTTCCAAGCCAGAAACATGTACTTTGGTGAAGTATATAGTAGCAAGGCAGTTTCTTCTGGTTTTCATCACTAGTTGGTCAGAAAACAGCAACATGTCACTTTTAGTGTTTTCAGGGCCCGAAAAGCATTTTGACAGCATGTTGTCACTTAGGCTGTTACTTTTGTCCAGAAGCACTCAGAAACAAGTTTCCAAGCCAGAAACATGTACTTTCGTGAAATCTATAGTAGCAAGGCAGTTTCCTCTGGTTTTCATCACTAGTTGGTCAGAAAACAGCAACATGTCACTTTTAGTGTTTTCAGGGCCCGAAAAGCATTTTGACAGCATGTTGTCACTTAGGCTGTTTGTTTTGTCCAGAAGCACTCAGAAACAAGTTTCCAGGCCAGAAACATGTACTTTGGTGAAGTATATAGTAGCAAGGCAGTTTCTTCTGGTTTTCATCACTAGTTGGTCAGAAAACAGCAACATGTCACTTTTAGTGTTTTCAGGGCCCGAAAAGCATTTTGACAGCATGTTGTCACTTAGGCTGTTACTTTTCACCAGAAGCACTCAGAAACAAGTTTCCAAGCCAGAAACATGTACTTTGGTGAAGTCTATAGTAGCAAGGCAGTTTCTTCTGGTTTTCATCACTAGTTGGTCAGAAAACAGCAACATGTCACTTTTAGTGTTTTCAGGGCCCGAAAAGCATTTTGACAGCATGTTGTCACTTAGGCTGTTTGTTTTGTCCAGAAGCACTCAGAAACAAGTTTCCAAGCCAGAAACATGTACTTTGGTGAAGTCTATAGTAGCAAGGCAGTTTCCTCTGGTTTCCATCACTAGTTGGCCAGAAAACAGCATCATGTCACTTTTAGTGTTTTCAGGGCCCGAAAAGCATTTTGAGAGCATGTTGTCACTTAGGCTGTTACTTTTGACCAAAAGCACTCAGAAACAAGTTTCCAAGCCAGAAACATATGGTTTGGTGAATTCCATAGTAGCAAAGCAGTTTCCTGTGGTTTCCATCACTAGTTGCTCAGAAAACAGCATCATGTCACTTTGAGTGTTTTCAGGCACCGAAAAGCATTTTGAGAGCATGTTGTCACTTAGGCTGTTACTTTTGTCCAGAAGCACTCAGAAACAAGTTTCCAAGCCAGAAACATGTACTTTGGTGAAGTCTATAGTAGCAAGGCAGTTTCTTCTGGTTTTCATCACTAGTTGGTCAGAAAACAGCAACATGTCACTTTTAGTGTTTTCAAGCACCAAAAAGCATTTTGACAGCATGTTGTCACTTAGGCTGTTACTTTTGTCCAGAAGCACTCAGAAACAAGTTTCCAAGCCAGAAACATGTACTTTGGTGAAGTCTATAGTAGCAAGGCAGTTTCTTCTGGTTTTCATCACTAGTTGGTCAGAAAACAGCAACATGTCACTTTTAGTGTTTTCAAGCACCAAAAAGCATTTTGACAGCATGTTGTCACTTAGGCTGTTACTTTTGTCCAGAAGCACTCAGAAACAAGTTTCCAAGCCAGAAACATGTACTTTGGTGAAGTCTATAGTAGCAAGGCAGTTTCTTCTGGTTTTCATCACTAGTTGGTCAGAAAACAGCAACATGTCACTTTTAGTGTTTTCAGGGCCCGAAAAGCATTTTGACAGCATGTTGTCACTTAGGCTGTTTGTTTTGTCCAGAAGCACTCAGAAACAAGTTTCCAAGCCAGAAACATGTACTTTGGTGAAGTCTATAGTAGCAAGGCAGTTTCTTCTGGTTTTCATCACTAGTTGGTCAGAAAACAGCAACATGTCACTTTTAGTGTTTTCAGGGCCCGAAAAGCATTTTGACAGCATGTTGTCACTTAGGCTGTTTGTTTTGTCCAGAAGCACTCAGAAACAAGTTTCCAAGCCAGAAACATGTACTTTGGTGAAGTCTATAGTAGCAAGGCAGTTTCCTCTGGTTTCCATCACTAGTTGGTCAGAAAACAGCATCATGTCACTTTTAGCGTTTTCAGGGCCCGAAAAGCATTTTGAGAGCATCTTCTCACTTAGGCTGTTACTTTTGACCAGAAGCACTCAGAAACAAGTTTCCAGGCCAGAAACATGTGGTTTGGTGAATTCTATAGTAGCAAGGCAGTTTCCTCTGGTTTCCATCACTAGTTGCTCAGAAAACAGCATCATGTCACTTTTAGTGTTTTCAGGCACCGAAAAGCATTTTGAGAGCATGTTGTCACTTAGGCTGTTACTTTTGACCACAAGCACTCAGAAACAAGTTTCCAAGCCAGAAACATGTGGTTTGGTGAATTCCATAGTAGCAAGGCAGTTTCCTGTGGTTTCCATCACTAGGTGGTCAGAAAACAGCATCATGTCACTTTTAGTTTTGTCAGGACCCGAAAAGCATTTTGAGAGCATGTTGTCACTTAGGCTGTTACTTTTGACCACAAGCACTCAGAAACAAGTTTCCAAGCCAGAAACATGTGGTTTGGTGAATTCTATAGTAACTATGCAGTTTCTGTGGTTTCCATCACTAGTTGGTCAGAAAACAGCATCATGTCATTTTTAGTGTTTTCAGGCCCCGAAAAGCATTTTGAGAGTATGTTATCACTTAGGCTGTTACTTTTGACCAGAAGCACTCAGAAACAAGTTTCCAGGCCAGAAACATGTGGTTTGGTGAATTCTATAGTAGCAAGGCAGTTTCCTCTGGTTTCCATCACTAGTTGGCCAGAAAACAGCATCATGTCACTTTTAGTGTTTTCAGGCACCGAAAAGCATTTTGAGAGCATGTTGTCACTTAGGCTGTTACTTTTGACCAAAAGCACTCAGAAACAAGTTTCCAAGCCAGAAACATATGGTTTGGTGAATTCCATAGTAGCAAAGCAGTTTCCTGTGGTTTCCATCACTAGTTGCTCAGAAAACAGCATCATGTCACTTTGAGTGTTTTCAGGCACCGAAAAGCATTTTGAGAGCATGTTGTCACTTAGGCTGTTACTTTTGTCCAGAAGCACTCAGAAACAAGTTTCCAAGCCAGAAACATGTACTTTGGTGAAGTCTATAGTAGCAAGGCAGTTTCTTCTGGTTTTCATCACTAGTTGGTCAGAAAACAGCAACATGTCACTTTTAGTGTTTTCAAGCACCAAAAAGCATTTTGACAGCATGTTGTCACTTAGGCTGTTACTTTTGTCCAGAAGCACTCAGAAACAAGTTTCCAAGCCAGAAACATGTACTTTGGTGAAGTCTATAGTAGCAAGGCAGTTTCTTCTGGTTTTCATCACTAGTTGGTCAGAAAACAGCAACATGTCACTTTTAGTGTTTTCAGGGCCCGAAAAGCATTTTGACAGCATGTTGTCACTTAGGCTGTTACTTTTGTCCAGAAGCACTCAGAAACAAGTTTCCAAGCCAGAAACATGTACTTTGGTGAAGTCTATAGTAGCAAGGCAGTTTCTTCTGGTTTTCATCACTAGTTGGTCAGAAAACAGCAACATGTCACTTTTAGTGTTTTCAGGGCCCGAAAAGCATTTTGACAGCATGTTGTCACTTAGGCTGTTACTTTTGTCCAGAAGCACTCAGAAACAAGTTTCCAAGCCAGAAACATGTACTTTCGTGAAATCTATAGTAGCAAGGCAGTTTCCTCTGGTTTTCATCACTAGTTGGTCAGAAAACAGCATCATGTCACTTTTAGCGTTTTCAGGCCCCGAAAAGCATTTTGAGAGCATGTTCTCACTTAGGCTGTTACTTTTGACCACAAGCACTCAGAAACAAGTTTCCAAGCCAGAAACATGTACTTTGGTGAAGTCTATAGTAGCAAGGCAGTTTCTTCTGGTTTTCATCACTAGTTGGTCAGAAAACAGCAACATGTCACTTTTAGTTTTGTCAGGACCCGAAAAGCATTTTGAGAGCATGTTGTCACTTAGGCTGTTACTTTTGACCACAAGTACTCAGAAACAAGTTTCCAAGCCAGAAACATGTGGTTTGGTGAATTCTATAGTAACTAGGCAGTTTCTGTGGTTTCCATCACTAGTTGGTCAGAAAACAGCATCATGTCATTTTTAGTGTTTTCAGGCCCCGAAAAGCATTTTGAGAGTATGTTATCACTTAGGCTGTTACTTTTGACCAGAAGCACTCAGAAACAAGTTTCCAGGCCAGAAACATGTGGTTTGGTGAATTCTATAGTAGCAAGGCAGTTTCCTCTGGTTTCCATCACTAGTTGGCCAGAAAACAGCATCATGTCACTTTTAGTGTTTTCAGGGCCCGAAAAGCATTTTGACAGCATGTTGTCACTTAGGCTGTTACTTTTCACCAGAAGCACTCAGAAACAAGTTTCCAAGCCAGAAACATGTACTTTGGTGAAGTCTATAGTAGCAAGGCAGTTTCTTCTGGTTTTCATCACTAGTTGGTCAGAAAACAGCATGTCACTTTTAGTGTTTTCAGGGCCCGAAAAGCATTTTGACAGCATGTTGTCACTTAGGCTGTTACTTTTCACCAGAAGCACTCAGAAACAAGTTTCCAAGCCAGAAACATGTACTTTGGTGAAGTCTATAGTAGCAAGGCAGTTTCTTCTGGTTTTCATCACTAGTTGGTCAGAAAACAGCAACATGTCACTTTTAGTGTTTTCAGGGCCCGAAAAGCATTTTGACAGCATGTTGTCACTTAGGCTGTTTGTTTTGTCCAGAAGCACTCAGAAACAAGTTTCCAAGCCAGAAACATGTACTTTGGTGAAGTCTATAGTAGCAAGGCAGTTTCTTCTGGTTTTCATCACTAGTTGGTCAGAAAACAGCAACATGTCACTTTTAGTGTTTTCAGGGCCCGAAAAGCATTTTGACAGCATGTTGTCACTTAGGCTGTTTGTTTTGTCCAGAAGCACTCAGAAACAAGTTTCCAAGCCAGAAACATGTACTTTGGTGAAGTCTATAGTAGCAAGGCAGTTTCCTCTGGTTTCCATCACTAGTTGGTCAGAAAACAGCATCATGTCACTTTTAGCGTTTTCAGGCCCCGAAAAGCATTTTGAGAGCATCTTCTCACTTAGGCTGTTACTTTTGACCAGAAGCACTCAGAAACAAGTTTCCAGGCCAGAAACATGTGGTTTGGTGAATTCTATAGTAGCAAGGCAGTTTCCTCTGGTTTCCATCACTAGTTGCTCAGAAAACAGCATCATGTCACTTTTAGTGTTTTCAGGCACCGAAAAGCATTTTGAGAGCATGTTGTCACTTAGGCTGTTACTTTTGACCACAAGCACTCAGAAACAAGTTTCCAAGCCAGAAACATGTGGTTTGGTGAATTCCATAGTAGCAAGGCAGTTTCCTGTGGTTTCCATCACTAGGTGGTCAGAAAACAGCATCATGTCACTTTTAGTTTTGTCAGGACCCGAAAAGCATTTTGAGAGCATGTTGTCACTTAGGCTGTTACTTTTGACCACAAGCACTCAGAAACAAGTTTCCAAGCCAGAAACATGTGGTTTGGTGAATTCTATAGTAACTAGGCAGTTTCTGTGGTTTCCATCACTAGTTGGTCAGAAAACAGCATCATGTCATTTTTAGTGTTTTCAGGCCCCGAAAAGCATTTTGAGAGTATGTTATCACTTAGGCTGTTACTTTTGACCAGAAGCACTCAGAAACAAGTTTCCAGGCCAGAAACATGTGGTTTGGTGAATTCTATAGGAGCAAGGCAGTTTCCTCTGGTTTCCATCACTAGTTGGCCAGAAAACAGCATCATGTCACTTTTAGTGTTTTCAGGCACCGAAAAGCATTTTGAGAGCATGTTGTCACTTAGGCTGTTACTTTTGTCCAGAAGCACTCAGAAACAAGTTTCCAAGCCAGAAACATGTACTTTGGTGAAGTCTATAGTAGCAAGGCAGTTTCTTCTGGTTTTCATCACTAGTTGGTCAGAAAACAGCAACATGTCACTTTTAGTGTTTTCAAGCACCAAAAAGCATTTTGACAGCATGTTGTCACTTAGGCTGTTACTTTTGTCCAGAAGCACTCAGAAACAAGTTTCCAAGCCAGAAACATGTACTTTGGTGAAGTCTATAGTAGCAAGGCAGTTTCTTCTGGTTTTCATCACTAGTTGGTCAGAAAACAGCAACATGTCACTTTTAGTGTTTTCAGGGCCCGAAAAGCATTTTGACAGCATGTTGTCACTTAGGCTGTTACTTTTGTCCAGAAGCACTCAGAAACAAGTTTCCAAGCCAGAAACATGTACTTTGGTGAAGTCTATAGTAGCAAGGCAGTTTCTTCTGGTTTTCATCACTAGTTGCTCAGAAAACAGCAACATGTCACTTTTAGTGTTTTCAGGGCCCGAAAAGCATTTTGACAGCATGTTGTCACTTAGGCTGTTACTTTTGTCCAGAAGCACTCAGAAACAAGTTTCCAAGCCAGAAACATGTACTTTCGTGAAATCTATAGTAGCAAGGCAGTTTCCTCTGGTTTTCATCACTAGTTGGTCAGAAAACAGCATCATGTCACTTTTAGCGTTTTCAGGCCCCGAAAAGCATTTTGAGAGCATGTTCTCACTTAGGCTGTTACTTTTGACCACAAGCACTCAGAAACAAGTTTCCAAGCCAGAAACATGTACTTTGGTGAAGTCTATAGTAGCAAGGCAGTTTCTTCTGGTTTTCATCACTAGTTGGTCAGAAAACAGCAACATGTCACTTTTAGTTTTGTCAGGACCCGAAAAGCATTTTGAGAGCATGTTGTCACTTAGGCTGTTACTTTTGACCACAAGTACTCAGAAACAAGTTTCCAAGCCAGAAACATGTGGTTTGGTGAATTCTATAGTAACTAGGCAGTTTCTGTGGTTTCCATCACTAGTTGGTCAGAAAACAGCATCATGTCATTTTTAGTGTTTTCAGGCCCCGAAAAGCATTTTGAGAGTATGTTATCACTTAGGCTGTTACTTTTGACCAGAAGCACTCAGAAACAAGTTTCCAGGCCAGAAACATGTGGTTTGGTGAATTCTATAGTAGCAAGGCAGTTTCCTCTGGTTTCCATCACTAGTTGGCCAGAAAACAGCATCATGTCACTTTTAGTGTTTTCAGGGCCCGAAAAGCATTTTGACAGCATGTTGTCACTTAGGCTGTTACTTTTCACCAGAAGCACTCAGAAACAAGTTTCCAAGCCAGAAACATGTACTTTGGTGAAGTCTATAGTAGCAAGGCAGTTTCTTCTGGTTTTCATCACTAGTTGGTCAGAAAACAGCATGTCACTTTTAGTGTTTTCAGGGCCCGAAAAGCATTTTGACAGCATGTTGTCACTTAGGCTGTTACTTTTGTCCAGAAGCACTCAGAAACAAGTTTCCAAGCCAGAAACATGTACTTTGGTGAAGTCTATAGTAGCAAGGCAGTTTCTTCTGGTTTTCATCACTAGTTGGTCAGAAAACAGCAACATGTCACTTTTAGTGTTTTCAGGGCCCGAAAAGCATTTTGACAGCATGTTGTCACTTAGGCTGTTACTTTTGTCCAGAAGCACTCAGAAACAAGTTTCCAAGCCAGAAACATGTACTTTGGTGAAGTCTATAGTAGCAAGGCAGTTTCCTCTGGTTTTCATCACTAGTTGGTCAGAAAACAGCAACATGTCACTTTTAGTGTTTTCAGGGCCCGAAAAGCATTTTGACAGCATGTTGTCACTTAGGCTGTTTGTTTTGTCCAGAAGCACTCAGAAACAAGTTTCCAAGCCAGAAACATGTACTTTGGTGAAGTCTATAGTAGCAAGGCAGTTTCTTCTGGTTTTCATCACTAGTTGGTCAGAAAACAGCAACATGTCACTTTTAGTGTTTTCAAGCACCAAAAAGCATTTTGACAGCATGTTGTCACTTAGGCTGTTACTTTTCACCAGAAGCACTCAGAAACAAGTTTCCAAGCCAGAAACATGTACTTTGGTGAAGTCTATAGTAGCAAGGCAGTTTCTTCTGGTTTTCATCACTAGTTGCTCAGAAAACAGCATGTCACTTTTAGTGTTTTCAGGGCCCGAAAAGCATTTTGACAGCATGTTGTCACTTAGGCTGTTACTTTTGTCCAGAAGCACTCAGAAACAAGTTTCCAAGCCAGAAACATGTACTTTGGTGAAGTCTATAGTAGCAAGGCAGTTTCTTCTGGTTTTCATCACTAGTTGGTCAGAAAACAGCAACATGTCACTTTTAGTGTTTTCAAGCACCAAAAAGCATTTTGACAGCATGTTGTCACTTAGGCTGTTACTTTTGTCCAGAAGCACTCAGAAACAAGTTTCCAAGCCAGAAACATGTACAGTACAGGCCAAAAGTTTGGACACACCTTCTCATTCAATGCGTTTTCTTTATTTTCATGACTATTTACATTGTAGATTCTCACTGAAGGCATCAAAACTATGAATGAACACATGTGGAGTTATGTACTTAACAAAAAAAGGTGAAATAACTGAAAACATGTTTTATATTCTAGTTTCTTCAAAATAGCCACCCTTTGCTCTGATTACTGCTTTGCACACTCTTGGCATTCTCTCCATGAGCTTCAAGAGGTAGTCACCTGAAATGGTTTCCACTTCACAGGTGTGCCTTATCAGGGTTAATTAGTGGAATTTCTTGCTTTATCAATGGGGTTGGGACCATCAGTTGTGTTGTGCAGAAGTCAGATTAATACACAGCCGACAGCCCTATTGGACAACTGTTAAAATTCATATTATGGCAAGAACCAATCAGCTAACTAAAGAAAAACGAGTGGCCATCATTACTTTAAGAAATGAAGGTCAGTCAGTCCGGAAAATTGCAAAAACTTTAAATGTGTCCCCAAGTGGAGTCGCAAAAACCATCAAGCGCTACAACGAAACTGGCACACATGAGGACCGACCCAGGAAAGGAAGACCAAGAGTCACCTCTGCTTCTGAGGATAAGTTCATCCGAGTCACCAGCCTCAGAAATCGCAAGTTAACAGCAGCTCAGATCAGAAACCAGATGAATGCCACACAGAGTTCTAGCAGCAGACCCATCTCTAGAACAACTGTTAAGAGGAGACTGCGCCAATCAGGCCTTCATGGTCAAATAGCTGCTAGGAAACCACTGCTAAGGAGAGGCAACAAGCAGAAGAGATTTGTTTGGGCCAAGAAACACAAGGAATGGACATTAGACCAGTGGAAATCTGTGCTTTGGTCTGATGAGTCCAAATTTGAGATCTTTGGTTCCAACCGCCGTGTCTTTGTGAGACGCAGAAAAGGTGAACGGATGGATTCCACATGCCTGGTTCCCACTGTGAAGCATAGAGGAGGAGGTGTGATGGTGTGGGGGTGTTTTGCTGGTGACACTGTTGGGGATTTATTCAAAATTGAAGGCACACTGAACCAGCATGGCTACCACAGCATCCTGCAGCGACATGCCATCCCATCTGGTTTGCGTTTAGTTGGACGATCATTTATTTTTCAACAGGACAATGACCCCAAACACACCTCCAGGCTGTGTAAGGGCTATTTGACCAAGAAGGAGAGTGATGGAGTGCTGCGGCAGATGACCTGGCCTCCACAGTCACCGGACCTGAACCCAATCGAGATGGTTTGGGGTGAGCTGGACCGCAGAGTGAAGGCAAAGGGGCCAACAAGTGCTAAACACCTCTGGGAACTCCTTCAAGACTGTTGGAAAACCATTTCAGGTGACTACCTCTTGAAGCTCATCAAGAGAATGCCAAGAGTGTGCAAAGCAGTAATCAGAGCAAAGGGTGGCTATTTTGAAGAAACTAGAATATAAAACATGTTTTCAGTTATTTCACCTTTTTTTGTTAAGTACATAACTCCACATGTGTTCATTCATAGTTTTGATGCCTTGAGTGAGAATCTACAATGTAAATAGTCATGAAAATAAAGAAAACGCATTGAATGAGAAGGTGTGTCCAAACTTTTGGCCTGTACTGTACTTTGGTGAAGTCTATAGTAGCAAGGCAGTTTCTTCTGGTTTTCATCACTAGTTGGTCAGAAAACAGCAACATGTCACTTTTAGTGTTTTCAGGGCCCGAAAAGCATTTTGACAGCATGTTGTCACTTAGGCTGTTACTTTTGTCCAGAAGCACTCAGAAACAAGTTTCCAAGCCAGAAACATGTACTTTGGTGAAGTCTATAGTAGCAAGGCAGTTTCTTCTGGTTTTCATCACTAGTTGGTCAGAAAACAGCAACATGTCACTTTTAGTGTTTTCAGGGCCCGAAAAGCATTTTGACAGCATGTTGTCACTTAGGCTGTTACTTTTGTCCAGAAGCACTCAGAAACAAGTTTCCAAGCCAGAAACATGTACTTTCGTGAAATCTATAGTAGCAAGGCAGTTTCCTCTGGTTTTCATCACTAGTTGGTCAGAAAACAGCATCATGTCACTTTTAGCGTTTTCAGGCCCCGAAAAGCATTTTGAGAGCATGTTCTCACTTAGGCTGTTACTTTTGACCACAAGCACTCAGAAACAAGTTTCCAAGCCAGAAACATGTACTTTGGTGAAGTCTATAGTAGCAAGGCAGTTTCTTCTGGTTTTCATCACTAGTTGGTCAGAAAACAGCAACATGTCACTTTTAGTTTTGTCAGGACCCGAAAAGCATTTTGAGAGCATGTTGTCACTTAGGCTGTTACTTTTGACCACAAGTACTCAGAAACAAGTTTCCAAGCCAGAAACATGTGGTTTGGTGAATTCTATAGTAACTAGGCAGTTTCTGTGGTTTCCATCACTAGTTGGTCAGAAAACAGCATCATGTCATTTTTAGTGTTTTCAGGCCCCGAAAAGCATTTTGAGAGTATGTTATCACTTAGGCTGTTACTTTTGACCAGAAGCACTCAGAAACAAGTTTCCAAGCCAGAAACATGTACTTTCGTGAAATCTATAGTAGCAAGGCAGTTTCCTCTGGTTTTCATCACTAGTTGGTCAGAAAACAGCAACATGTCACTTTTAGTGTTTTCAAGCACCAAAAAGCATTTTGACAGCATGTTGTCACTTAGGCTGTTACTTTTCACCAGAAGCACTCAGAAACAAGTTTCCAAGCCAGAAACATGTACTTTGGTGAAGTCTATAGTAGCAAGGCAGTTTCTTCTGGTTTTCATCACTAGTTGGTCAGAAAACAGCATGTCACTTTTAGTGTTTTCAGGGCCCGAAAAGCATTTTGACAGCATGTTGTCACTTAGGCTGTTACTTTTGTCCAGAAGCACTCAGAAACAAGTTTCCAAGCCAGAAACATGTACTTTGGTGAAGTATATAGTAGCAAGGCAGTTTCTTCTGGTTTTCATCACTAGTTGGTCAGAAAACAGCAACATGTCACTTTTAGTGTTTTCAGGGCCCGAAAAGCATTTTGACAGCATGTTGTCACTTAGGCTGTTACTTTTGTCCAGAAGCACTCAGAAACAAGTTTCCAAGCCAGAAACATGTACTTTCGTGAAATCTATAGTAGCAAGGCAGTTTCCTCTGGTTTTCATCACTAGTTGGTCAGAAAACAGCAACATGTCACTTTTAGTGTTTTCAGGGCCCGAAAAGCATTTTGACAGCATGTTGTCACTTAGGCTGTTTGTTTTGTCCAGAAGCACTCAGAAACAAGTTTCCAAGCCAGAAACATGTACTTTGGTGAAGTATATAGTAGCAAGGCAGTTTCTTCTGGTTTTCATCACTAGTTGGTCAGAAAACAGCAACATGTCACTTTTAGTGTTTTCAAGCACCAAAAAGCATTTTGACAGCATGTTGTCACTTAGGCTGTTACTTTTCACCAGAAGCACTCAGAAACAAGTTTCCAAGCCAGAAACATGTACTTTGGTGAAGTCTATAGTAGCAAGGCAGTTTCCTCTGGTTTTCATCACTAGTTGGTCAGAAAACAGCAACATGTCACTTTTAGTGTTTTCAGGGCCCGAAAAGCATTTTGACAGCATGTTGTCACTTAGGCTGTTTGTTTTGTCCAGAAGCACTCAGAAACAAGTTTCCAAGCCAGAAACATGTACTTTGGTGAAGTCTATAGTAGCAAGGCAGTTTCTTCTGGTTTTCATCACTAGTTGGTCAGAAAACAGCAACATGTCACTTTTAGTGTTTTCAAGCACCAAAAAGCATTTTGACAGCATGTTGTCACTTAGGCTGTTACTTTTCACCAGAAGCACTCAGAAACAAGTTTCCAAGCCAGAAACATGTACTTTGGTGAAGTCTATAGTAGCAAGGCAGTTTCTTCTGGTTTTCATCACTAGTTGGTCAGAAAACAGCATGTCACTTTTAGTGTTTTCAGGGCCCGAAAAGCATTTTGACAGCATGTTGTCACTTAGGCTGTTACTTTTCACCAGAAGCACTCAGAAACAAGTTTCCAAGCCAGAAACATGTACTTTGGTGAAGTCTATAGTAGCAAGGCAGTTTCTTCTGGTTTTCATCACTAGTTGGTCAGAAAACAGCAACATGTCACTTTTAGTGTTTTCAGGGCCCGAAAAGCATTTTGACAGCATGTTGTCACTTAGGCTGTTACTTTTGTCCAGAAGCACTCAGAAACAAGTTTCCAAGCCAGAAACATGTACTTTCGTGAAATCTATAGTAGCAAGGCAGTTTCCTCTGGTTTTCATCACTAGTTGGTCAGAAAACAGCAACATGTCACTTTTAGTGTTTTCAGGGCCCGAAAAGCATTTTGACAGCATGTTGTCACTTAGGCTGTTTGTTTTGTCCAGAAGCACTCAGAAACAAGTTTCCAAGCCAGAAACATGTAC
This sequence comes from Epinephelus lanceolatus, assembly GCF_041903045.1. Lineage (NCBI taxonomy): Eukaryota > Metazoa > Chordata > Actinopteri > Perciformes > Serranidae > Epinephelus > Epinephelus lanceolatus. Next base: position 15,845 of record NW_027556841.1, on the reverse strand, counting down.
TTTGGTGAAGTATATAGTAGCAAGGCAGTTTCTTCTGGTTTTCATCACTAGTTGGTCAGAAAACAGCAACATGTCACTTTTAGTGTTTTCAGGGCCCGAAAAGCATTTTGACAGCATGTTGTCACTTAGGCTGTTACTTTTCACCAGAAGCACTCAGAAACAAGTTTCCAAGCCAGAAACATGTACTTTGGTGAAGTCTATAGTAGCAAGGCAGTTTCTTCTGGTTTTCATCACTAGTTGGTCAGAAAACAGCAACATGTCACTTTTAGTGTTTTCAGGGCCCGAAAAGCATTTTGACAGCATGTTGTCACTTAGGCTGTTTGTTTTGTCCAGAAGCACTCAGAAACAAGTTTCCAAGCCAGAAACATGTACTTTGGTGAAGTCTATAGTAGCAAGGCAGTTTCCTCTGGTTTCCATCACTAGTTGGCCAGAAAACAGCATCATGTCACTTTTAGTGTTTTCAGGCACCGAAAAGCATTTTGAGAGCATGTTGTCACTTAGGCTGTTACTTTTGACCAAAAGCACTCAGAAACAAGTTTCCAAGCCAGAAACATATGGTTTGGTGAATTCCATAGTAGCAAAGCAGTTTCCTGTGGTTTCCATCACTAGTTGCTCAGAAAACAGCATCATGTCACTTTGAGTGTTTTCAGGCACCGAAAAGCATTTTGAGAGCATGTTGTCACTTAGGCTGTTACTTTTGTCCAGAAGCACTCAGAAACAAGTTTCCAAGCCAGAAACATGTACTTTGGTGAAGTCTATAGTAGCAAGGCAGTTTCTTCTGGTTTTCATCACTAGTTGGTCAGAAAACAGCAACATGTCACTTTTAGTGTTTTCAAGCACCAAAAAGCATTTTGACAGCATGTTGTCACTTAGGCTGTTACTTTTGTCCAGAAGCACTCAGAAACAAGTTTCCAAGCCAGAAACATGTACTTTGGTGAAGTCTATAGTAGCAAGGCAGTTTCTTCTGGTTTTCATCACTAGTTGGTCAGAAAACAGCAACATGTCACTTTTAGTGTTTTCAGGGCCCGAAAAGCATTTTGACAGCATGTTGTCACTTAGGCTGTTACTTTTGTCCAGAAGCACTCAGAAACAAGTTTCCAAGCCAGAAACATGTACTTTGGTGAAGTCTATAGTAGCAAGGCAGTTTCTTCTGGTTTTCATCACTAGTTGGTCAGAAAACAGCAACATGTCACTTTTAGTGTTTTCAGGGCCCGAAAAGCATTTTGACAGCATGTTGTCACTTAGGCTGTTACTTTTGTCCAGAAGCACTCAGAAACAAGTTTCCAAGCCAGAAACATGTACTTTCGTGAAATCTATAGTAGCAAGGCAGTTTCCTCTGGTTTTCATCACTAGTTGGTCAGAAAACAGCATCATGTCACTTTTAGCGTTTTCAGGCCCCGAAAAGCATTTTGAGAGCATGTTCTCACTTAGGCTGTTACTTTTGACCACAAGCACTCAGAAACAAGTTTCCAAGCCAGAAACATGTACTTTGGTGAAGTCTATAGTAGCAAGGCAGTTTCTTCTGGTTTTCATCACTAGTTGGTCAGAAAACAGCAACATGTCACTTTTAGTTTTGTCAGGACCCGAAAAGCATTTTGAGAGCATGTTGTCACTTAGGCTGTTACTTTTGACCACAAGTACTCAGAAACAAGTTTCCAAGCCAGAAACATGTGGTTTGGTGAATTCTATAGTAACTATGCAGTTTCTGTGGTTTCCATCACTAGTTGGTCAGAAAACAGCATCATGTCATTTTTAGTGTTTTCAGGCCCCGAAAAGCATTTGAGAGTATGTTATCACTTAGGCTGTTACTTTTGACCAGAAGCACTCAGAAAACAGTTTCCAGGCCAGAAACATGTGGTTTGGTGAATTCTATAGTAGCAAGGCAGTTTCCTCTTGTTTCCATCACTAGTTGGCCAGAAAACAGCATCATGTCACTTTTAGTGTTTTCAGGGCCCGAAAAGCATTTGACAGCATGTTGTCACTTAGGCTGTTACTTTTCACCAGAAGCACTCAGAAACAAGTTTCCAAGCCAGAAACATGTACTTTGGTGAAGTCTATAGTAGCAAGGCAGTTTCTTCTGGTTTTCATCACTAGTTGGTCAGAAAACACGCATGTCACTTTTAGTGTTTTCAGGCGCCGAAAAGCATTTTGACAGCATGTTGTCACTTAGGCTGTTACTTTTGTCCAGAAGCACTCAGAAACAAAGTTTCCAAGCCAGAAACATGTACTTTGGTGAAGTCTATAGTAGCAAGGCAGTTTCTTCTGGTTTTCATCACTAGTTGGTCAGAAAACAGCAACATGTCACTTTTAGTGTTTTCAGGCCCGAAAAGCATTTTGACAGCATGTTGTCACTTAGGCTGTTACTTTTGTCCAGAAGCACTCAGAAACAAGTTTCCAAGCCAGAACATGTACTTTGGTGAAGTCTATAGTAGCAAGGCAGTTTCCTCTGGTTTCATCACTAGTTGGTCAGAAAACAGCAACATGTCACTTTTAGTGTTTTCAGGGCCCGAAAAGCATTTTGACAGCATGTTGTCACTTAGGCTGTTTGTTTTGTCCAGAAGCACTCAGAAACAAGTTTCCAAGCCAGAAACATGTACTTTGGTGAAGTCTATAGTAGCAAGGCAGTTTCTTCTGGTTTCATCACTAGTTGGTCAGAAAACAGCAACATGTCACTTTTAGTTTTGTCAGACCCGAAAAGCATTTTGAGAGCATGTTGTCACTTAGGCTGTTACTTTTGGACCACAAGTACTCAGAAACAAGTTTCCAAGCAGAAACATGTGGTTTGGTGAATTCTATAGTAACTAGGCAGTTTCTGTGGTTTCCATCACTAGTTGGTCAGAAAACAGCATCATGTCATTTTTAGTGTTTTCAGGCCCCGAAAAGCATTTGAGAGTATGTTATCACTTAGGCTGTTACTTTTGACCAGAAGCACTCAGAAACAAGGTTTCCAAGCCAGAAACATGTACTTTCGTGAAATCTATAGTAGCAAGGGCAGTTTCCTCTGGTTTTCATCACTAGTTGGTCAGAAAACAGCAACATGTCACTTTTAGTGTTTCAAGCACCAAAAAGCATTTTGACAGCATGTTGTCACTTAGGCTGTTACTTTTCACCAGAAGCACTCAGAAACAAGTTTCCAAGCCAGAAACATGTACTTTGGTGAAGTCTATAGTAGCAAGGCAGTTTCTTCTGGTTTTCATCACTAGTTGGTCAGAAAACAGCATGTCACTTTTAGTGTTTTCAGGGCCCGAAAAGCATTTTGACAGCATGTTGTCACTTAGGCTGTTACTTTTGTCCAGAAGCACTCAGAAACAAGTTTCCAAGCCAGAAACATGTACTTTGGTGAAGTATATAGTAGCAAGGCAGTTTCTTCTGGTTTTCATCACTAGTTGGTCAGAAAACAGCAACATGTCACTTTTAGTGTTTTCAGGGCCCGAAAAGCATTTTGACAGCATGTTGTCACTTAGGCTGTTACTTTGTCCAGAAGCACTCAGAAACAAGTTTCCAAGCCAGAAACATGTACTTTCGTGAAATCTATAGTAGCAAGGCAGTTTCCTCTGGTTTTCATCACTAGTTGGTCAGAAAACAGCAACATGTCACTTTTAGTGTTTTCAGGGCCCGAAAAGCATTTTGACAGCATGTTGTCACTTAGGCTGTTTGTTTTGTCCAGAAGCACTCAGAAACAAGTTTCCAAGCCAGAAACATGTACTTTGGTGAAGTATATAGTAGCAAGGCAGTTTCTTCTGGTTTTCATCACTAGTTGGTCAGAAAACAGCAACATGTCACTTTAGTGTTTTCAAGCACCAAAAAGCATTTTGACAGCATGTTGTCACTTAGGCTGTTACTTTTCACCAGAAGCACTCAGAAAACAAGTTTCCAAGCCAGAAACATGTACTTTGGTGAAGTCTATAGTAGCAAGGCAGTTTCCTCTGGTTTTCATCACTAGTTGGTCAGAAACAGCAACATGTCACTTTTAGTGTTTCAGGGCCCGAAAAGCATTTTGACAGCATGTTGTCACTTAGGCTGTTTGTTTTGTCCAGAAGCACTCAGAAACAAGTTTCCAAGCCAGAAACATGTACTTTGGTGAAGTCTATAGTAGCAAGGCAGTTTCTTTCTGGTTTTCATCACTAGTTGGTCAGAAAACAGCAACATGTCACTTTTAGTGTTTCTCAAGCACCAAAAAGCATTTTGACAGCATGTTGTCACTTAGCTGTACTTTTCACCAGAAGCACTCAGAAACAAGTTTCCAAGCCAGAAACATGTACTTTGGTGAAGTCTATAGTAGCAAGGCAGTTTCTTCTGGTTTTCATCACTAGTTGGTCAGAAAACAGCATGTCACTTTTTAGTGTTTTCAGGGCCCGAAAAGCATTTTGACAGCATGTTGTCACTTAGGCTGTTACTTTTCACCAGAAGCACTCAGAAACAAGTTTCCAAGCCAGAAACATGTACTTTGGTGAAGTCTATAGTAGCAAGGCAGTTTCTTCTGGTTTTCATCACTAGTTGGTCAGAAAACAGCAACATGTCACTTTAGTGTTTTCAGGGCCCGAAAAGCATTTTGACAGCAGTTGTCACTTAGGCTGTTACTTTTGTCCAGAAGCACTCAGAAACAAGTTTCCAAGCCAGAAACATGTACTTTCGTGAAATCTATAGTAGCAAGGCAGTTTCCTCTGGTTTTCATCACTAGTTGGTCAGAAAACAGCAACATGTCACTTTTAGTGTTTTCAGGGCCCGAAAAGCATTTTGACAGCATGTTGTCACTTAGGCTGTTTGTTTGTCCAGAAGCACTCAGAAACAAGTTTCCAAGCCAGAAACATGTACTTTGGTGAAGTATAGTAGCAAGGCAGTTTCTTCTGGTTTTCATCACTAGTTGGTCAGAAAACAGCAACATGTCACTTTTAGTGTTTTCAGGGCCGAAAAGCATTTTGACAGCATGTTGTCACTTAGGCTGTTACTTTTCACCAGAAGCACTCAGAAACAAGTTTCCAAGCCAGAAACATGTACTTTGGTGAAGTCTATAGTAGCAAGGCAGTTCTTCTGGTTTTCATCACTAGTTGGTCAGAAAACAGCAACATGTCACTTTAGTGTTTTCAGGGCCCGAAAAGCATTTTGACAGCATGTTGTCACTTAGGCTGTTTGTTTTGTCCAGAAGCACTCAGAAACAAGTTTCCAAGCCAGAAACATGTACTTTGGTGAGGTCTATAGTAGCAAGGCAGTTTCCTCTGGTTTCCATCACTAGTTGGCCAGAAAACAGCATCATGTCACTTTAGTGTTTTCAGGCACCGAAAAGCATTTTGAGAGCATGTTGTCACTTAGGCTGTTACTTTTGACCAAAAGCACTCAGAAACAAGTTTCCAAGCCAGAAACATATGGTTTGGTGAATTCCATAGTAGCAAAGCAGTTTCCTGTGGTTTCCATCACTAGTTGCTCAGAAAACAGCATCATGTCACTTTGAGTGTTTTCAGGCACCGAAAAGCATTTTGAGAGCATGTTGTCACTTAGGCTGTTACTTTTGTCCAGAAGCACTCAGAAACAAGTTTCCAAGCCAGAAACATGTACTTTGGTGAAGTCTATAGTAGCAAGGCAGTTTCTTCTGGTTTTCATCACTAGTTGGTCAGAAAACAGCAACATGTCACTTTAGTGTTTTCAAGCACCAAAAAGCATTTTGACAGCATGTTGTCACTTAGGCTGTTACTTTTGTCCAGAAGCACTCAGAAACAAGTTTCCAAGCCAGAAACATGTACTTTGGTGAAGTCTATAGTAGCAAGCAGTTTCTTCTGGTTTTCATCACTAGTTGGTCAGAAAACAGCAACATGTCACTTTTAGTGTTTCAGGGCCCGAAAAGCATTTTGACAGCATGTTGTCACTTAGGCTGTTACTTTTGTCCAGAAGCACTCAGAAACAAGTTTCCAAGCCAGAAACATGTACTTTGGTGAAGTCTATAGTAGCAAGGCAGTTTCTTCTGGTTTCATCACTAGTTGGTCAGAAAACAGCAACATGTCACTTTTAGTGTTTTCAGGGCCCGAAAAGCATTTTGACAGCATGTTGTCACTTAGGCTGTTACTTTTGTCCAGAAGCACTCAGAAACAAGTTTCCAAGCCAGAAACATGTACTTTCGTGAAATCTATAGTAGCAAGGCAGTTTCCTCTGGTTTTCATCACTAGTTGGTCAGAAAACAGCATCATGTCACTGAAAACAGCATCATGTCACTTTTAGCGTTTTCAGGCCCCGAAAAGCATTTTGAGAGCATGTTCTCACTTAGGCTGTTACTTTTGACCACAAGCACTCAGAAACAAGTTTCCAAGCCAGAAACATGTACTTTGGTGAAGTCTATAGTAGCAAGGCAGTTTCTTCTGGTTTTCATCACTAGTTGGTCAGAAAACAGCAACATGTCACTTTTAGTTTTGTCAGGACCCGAAAAGCATTTTGAGAGCATGTTGTCACTTAGGCTGTTACTTTTGACCACAAGTACTCAGAAACAAGTTTCCAAGCCAGAAACATGTGGTTTGGTGAATTCTATAGTAACTATGCAGTTTCTGTGGTTTCCATCACTAGTTGGTCAGAAAACAGCATCATGTCATTTTTAGTGTTTTCAGGCCCCGAAAAGCATTTTGAGAGTATGTTATCACTTAGGCTGTTACTTTTGACCAGAAGCACTCAGAAACAAGTTTCCAGGCCAGAAACATGTGGTTTGGTGAATTCTATAGTAGCAAGGCAGTTTCCTCTTGTTTCCATCACTAGTTGGCCAGAAAACAGCATCATGTCACTTTTAGTGTTTTCAGGGCCCGAAAAGCATTTTGACAGCATGTTGTCACTTAGGCTGTTACTTTTCACCAGAAGCACTCAGAAACAAGTTTCCAAGCCAGAAACATGTACTTTGGTGAAGTCTATAGTAGCAAGGCAGTTTCTTCTGGTTTTCATCACTAGTTGGTCAGAAAACAGCATGTCACTTTTAGTGTTTTCAGGGCCCGAAAAGCATTTTGACAGCATGTTGTCACTTAGGCTGTTACTTTTGTCCAGAAGCACTCAGAAACAAGTTTCCAAGCCAGAAACATGTACTTTGGTGAAGTCTATAGTAGCAAGGCAGTTTCTTCTGGTTTTCATCACTAGTTGGTCAGAAAACAGCAACATGTCACTTTTAGTGTTTTCAGGGCCCGAAAAGCATTTTGACAGCATGTTGTCACTTAGGCTGTTACTTTTGTCCAGAAGCACTCAGAAACAAGTTTCCAAGCCAGAAACATGTACTTTGGTGAAGTCTATAGTAGCAAGGCAGTTTCCTCTGGTTTTCATCACTAGTTGGTCAGAAAACAGCAACATGTCACTTTTAGTGTTTTCAGGGCCCGAAAAGCATTTTGACAGCATGTTGTCACTTAGGCTGTTTGTTTTGTCCAGAAGCACTCAGAAACAAGTTTCCAAGCCAGAAACATGTACTTTGGTGAAGTCTATAGTAGCAAGGCAGTTTCTTCTGGTTTTCATCACTAGTTGGTCAGAAAACAGCAACATGTCACTTTTAGTGTTTTCAAGCACCAAAAAGCATTTTGACAGCATGTTGTCACTTAGGCTGTTACTTTTCACCAGAAGCACTCAGAAACAAGTTTCCAAGCCAGAAACATGTACTTTGGTGAAGTCTATAGTAGCAAGGCAGTTTCTTCTGGTTTTCATCACTAGTTGGTCAGAAAACAGCATGTCACTTTTAGTGTTTTCAGGGCCCGAAAAGCATTTTGACAGCATGTTGTCACTTAGGCTGTTACTTTTGTCCAGAAGCACTCAGAAACAAGTTTCCAAGCCAGAAACATGTACTTTGGTGAAGTATATAGTAGCAAGGCAGTTTCTTCTGGTTTTCATCACTAGTTGGTCAGAAAACAGCAACATGTCACTTTTAGTGTTTTCAGGGCCCGAAAAGCATTTTGACAGCATGTTGTCACTTAGGCTGTTACTTTTGTCCAGAAGCACTCAGAAACAAGTTTCCAAGCCAGAAACATGTACTTTCGTGAAATCTATAGTAGCAAGGCAGTTTCCTCTGGTTTTCATCACTAGTTGGTCAGAAAACAGCAACATGTCACTTTTAGTGTTTTCAGGGCCCGAAAAGCATTTTGACAGCATGTTGTCACTTAGGCTGTTTGTTTTGTCCAGAAGCACTCAGAAACAAGTTTCCAAGCCAGAAACATGTACTTTGGTGAAGTATATAGTAGCAAGGCAGTTTCTTCTGGTTTTCATCACTAGTTGGTCAGAAAACAGCAACATGTCACTTTTAGTGTTTTCAAGCACCAAAAAGCATTTTGACAGCATGTTGTCACTTAGGCTGTTACTTTTCACCAGAAGCACTCAGAAACAAGTTTCCAAGCCAGAAACATGTACTTTGGTGAAGTCTATAGTAGCAAGGCAGTTTCTTCTGGTTTTCATCACTAGTTGGTCAGAAAACAGCATGTCACTTTTAGTGTTTTCAGGGCCCGAAAAGCATTTTGACAGCATGTTGTCACTTAGGCTGTTACTTTTGTCCAGAAGCACTCAGAAACAAGTTTCCAAGCCAGAAACATGTACTTTGGTGAAGTATATAGTAGCAAGGCAGTTTCTTCTGGTTTTCATCACTAGTTGGTCAGAAAACAGCAACATGTCACTTTTAGTGTTTTCAGGGCCCGAAAAGCATTTTGACAGCATGTTGTCACTTAGGCTGTTACTTTTGTCCAGAAGCACTCAGAAACAAGTTTCCAAGCCAGAAACATGTACTTTCGTGAAATCTATAGTAGCAAGGCAGTTTCCTCTGGTTTTCATCACTAGTTGGTCAGAAAACAGCAACATGTCACTTTTAGTGTTTTCAGGGCCCGAAAAGCATTTTGACAGCATGTTGTCACTTAGGCTGTTTGTTTTGTCCAGAAGCACTCAGAAACAAGTTTCCAAGCCAGAAACATGTACTTTGGTGAAGTATATAGTAGCAAGGCAGTTTCTTCTGGTTTTCATCACTAGTTGGTCAGAAAACAGCAACATGTCACTTTTAGTGTTTTCAGGGCCCGAAAAGCATTTTGACAGCATGTTGTCACTTAGGCTGTTACTTTTGTCCAGAAGCACTCAGAAACAAGTTTCCAAGCCAGAAACATGTACTTTCGTGAAATCTATAGTAGCAAGGCAGTTTCCTCTGGTTTTCATCACTAGTTGGTCAGAAAACAGCAACATGTCACTTTTAGTGTTTTCAGGGCCCGAAAAGCATTTTGACAGCATGTTGTCACTTAGGCTGTTTGTTTTGTCCAGAAGCACTCAGAAACAAGTTTCCAGGCCAGAAACATGTGGTTTGGTGAATTCTATAGTAGCAAGGCAGTTTCCTCTGGTTTCCATCACTAGTTGCTCAGAAAACAGCATCATGTCACTTTTAGTGTTTTCAGGCACCGAAAAGCATTTTGAGAGCATGTTGTCACTTAGGCTGTTACTTTTGACCACAAGCACTCAGAAACAAGTTTCCAAGCCAGAAACATGTGGTTTGGTGAATTCCATAGTAGCAAGGCAGTTTCCTGTGGTTTCCATCACTAGGTGGTCAGAAAACAGCATCATGTCACTTTTAGTTTTGTCAGGACCCGAAAAGCATTTTGAGAGCATGTTGTCACTTAGGCTGTTACTTTTGACCACAAGCACTCAGAAACAAGTTTCCAAGCCAGAAACATGTGGTTTGGTGAATTCTATAGTAACTATGCAGTTTCTGTGGTTTCCATCACTAGTTGGTCAGAAAACAGCATCATGTCATTTTTAGTGTTTTCAGGCCCCGAAAAGCATTTTGAGAGTATGTTATCACTTAGGCTGTTACTTTTGACCAGAAGCACTCAGAAACAAGTTTCCAGGCCAGAAACATGTGGTTTGGTGAATTCTATAGTAGCAAGGCAGTTTCCTCTGGTTTCCATCACTAGTTGGCCAGAAAACAGCATCATGTCACTTTTAGTGTTTTCAGGCACCGAAAAGCATTTTGAGAGCATGTTGTCACTTAGGCTGTTACTTTTGACCAAAAGCACTCAGAAACAAGTTTCCAAGCCAGAAACATATGGTTTGGTGAATTCCATAGTAGCAAAGCAGTTTCCTGTGGTTTCCATCACTAGTTGCTCAGAAAACAGCATCATGTCACTTTGAGTGTTTTCAGGCACCGAAAAGCATTTTGAGAGCATGTTGTCACTTAGGCTGTTACTTTTGTCCAGAAGCACTCAGAAACAAGTTTCCAAGCCAGAAACATGTACTTTGGTGAAGTCTATAGTAGCAAGGCAGTTTCTTCTGGTTTTCATCACTAGTTGGTCAGAAAACAGCAACATGTCACTTTTAGTGTTTTCAGGGCCCGAAAAGCATTTTGACAGCATGTTGTCACTTAGGCTGTTACTTTTCACCAGAAGCACTCAGAAACAAGTTTCCAAGCCAGAAACATGTACTTTGGTGAAGTCTATAGTAGCAAGGCAGTTTCTTCTGGTTTTCATCACTAGTTGGTCAGAAAACAGCAACATGTCACTTTTAGTGTTTTCAGGGCCCGAAAAGCATTTTGACAGCATGTTGTCACTTAGGCTGTTTGTTTTGTCCAGAAGCACTCAGAAACAAGTTTCCAAGCCAGAAACATGTACTTTGGTGAAGTCTATAGTAGCAAGGCAGTTTCCTCTGGTTTCCATCACTAGTTGGCCAGAAAACAGCATCATGTCACTTTTAGTGTTTTCAGGCACCGAAAAGCATTTTGAGAGCATGTTGTCACTTAGGCTGTTACTTTTGACCAAAAGCACTCAGAAACAAGTTTCCAAGCCAGAAACATATGGTTTGGTGAATTCCATAGTAGCAAAGCAGTTTCCTGTGGTTTCCATCACTAGTTGCTCAGAAAACAGCATCATGTCACTTTGAGTGTTTTCAGGCACCGAAAAGCATTTTGAGAGCATGTTGTCACTTAGGCTGTTACTTTTGTCCAGAAGCACTCAGAAACAAGTTTCCAAGCCAGAAACATGTACTTTCGTGAAATCTATAGTAGCAAGGCAGTTTCCTCTGGTTTTCATCACTAGTTGGTCAGAAAACAGCATCATGTCACTTTTAGCGTTTTCAGGCCCCGAAAAGCATTTTGAGAGCATGTTCTCACTTAGGCTGTTACTTTTGACCACAAGCACTCAGAAACAAGTTTCCAAGCCAGAAACATGTACTTTGGTGAAGTCTATAGTAGCAAGGCAGTTTCTTCTGGTTTTCATCACTAGTTGGTCAGAAAACAGCAACATGTCACTTTTAGTTTTGTCAGGACCCGAAAAGCATTTTGAGAGCATGTTGTCACTTAGGCTGTTACTTTTGACCACAAGTACTCAGAAACAAGTTTCCAAGCCAGAAACATGTGGTTTGGTGAATTCTATAGTAACTAGGCAGTTTCTGTGGTTTCCATCACTAGTTGGTCAGAAAACAGCATCATGTCATTTTTAGTGTTTTCAGGCCCCGAAAAGCATTTTGAGAGTATGTTATCACTTAGGCTGTTACTTTTGACCAGAAGCACTCAGAAACAAGTTTCCAGGCCAGAAACATGTGGTTTGGTGAATTCTATAGTAGCAAGGCAGTTTCCTCTTGTTTCCATCACTAGTTGGCCAGAAAACAGCATCATGTCACTTTTAGTGTTTTCAGGGCCCGAAAAGCATTTTGACAGCATGTTGTCACTTAGGCTGTTACTTTTCACCAGAAGCACTCAGAAACAAGTTTCCAAGCCAGAAACATGTACTTTGGTGAAGTCTATAGTAGCAAGGCAGTTTCTTCTGGTTTTCATCACTAGTTGGTCAGAAAACAGCATGTCACTTTTAGTGTTTTCAGGGCCCGAAAAGCATTTTGACAGCATGTTGTCACTTAGGCTGTTACTTTTGTCCAGAAGCACTCAGAAACAAGTTTCCAAGCCAGAAACATGTACTTTGGTGAAGTCTATAGTAGCAAGGCAGTTTCTTCTGGTTTTCATCACTAGTTGGTCAGAAAACAGCAACATGTCACTTTTAGTGTTTTCAGGGCCCGAAAAGCATTTTGACAGCATGTTGTCACTTAGGCTGTTACTTTTGTCCAGAAGCACTCAGAAACAAGTTTCCAAGCCAGAAACATGTACTTTGGTGAAGTCTATAGTAGCAAGGCAGTTTCCTCTGGTTTTCATCACTAGTTGGTCAGAAAACAGCAACATGTCACTTTTAGTGTTTTCAGGGCCCGAAAAGCATTTTGACAGCATGTTGTCACTTAGGCTGTTTGTTTTGTCCAGAAGCACTCAGAAACAAGTTTCCAAGCCAGAAACATGTACTTTGGTGAAGTCTATAGTAGCAAGGCAGTTTCTTCTGGTTTTCATCACTAGTTGGTCAGAAAACAGCAACATGTCACTTTTAGTGTTTTCAAGCACCAAAAAGCATTTTGACAGCATGTTGTCACTTAGGCTGTTACTTTTCACCAGAAGCACTCAGAAACAAGTTTCCAAGCCAGAAACATGTACTTTGGTGAAGTCTATAGTAGCAAGGCAGTTTCTTCTGGTTTTCATCACTAGTTGGTCAGAAAACAGCATGTCACTTTTAGTGTTTTCAGGGCCCGAAAAGCATTTTGACAGCATGTTGTCACTTAGGCTGTTACTTTTGTCCAGAAGCACTCAGAAACAAGTTTCCAAGCCAGAAACATGTACTTTGGTGAAGTATATAGTAGCAAGGCAGTTTCTTCTGGTTTTCATCACTAGTTGGTCAGAAAACAGCAACATGTCACTTTTAGTGTTTTCAGGGCCCGAAAAGCATTTTGACAGCATGTTGTCACTTAGGCTGTTACTTTTGTCCAGAAGCACTCAGAAACAAGTTTCCAAGCCAGAAACATGTACTTTCGTGAAATCTATAGTAGCAAGGCAGTTTCCTCTGGTTTTCATCACTAGTTGGTCAGAAAACAGCAACATGTCACTTTTAGTGTTTTCAGGGCCCGAAAAGCATTTTGACAGCATGTTGTCACTTAGGCTGTTTGTTTTGTCCAGAAGCACTCAGAAACAAGTTTCCAAGCCAGAAACATGTACTTTGGTGAAGTATATAGTAGCAAGGCAGTTTCTTCTGGTTTTCATCACTAGTTGGTCAGAAAACAGCAACATGTCACTTTTAGTGTTTTCAAGCACCAAAAAGCATTTTGACAGCATGTTGTCACTTAGGCTGTTACTTTTCACCAGAAGCACTCAGAAACAAGTTTCCAAGCCAGAAACATGTACTTTGGTGAAGTCTATAGTAGCAAGGCAGTTTCTTCTGGTTTTCATCACTAGTTGGTCAGAAAACAGCATGTCACTTTTAGTGTTTTCAGGGCCCGAAAAGCATTTTGACAGCATGTTGTCACTTAGGCTGTTACTTTTGTCCAGAAGCACTCAGAAACAAGTTTCCAAGCCAGAAACATGTACTTTGGTGAAGTATATAGTAGCAAGGCAGTTTCTTCTGGTTTTCATCACTAGTTGGTCAGAAAACAGCAACATGTCACTTTTAGTGTTTTCAGGGCCCGAAAAGCATTTTGACAGCATGTTGTCACTTAGGCTGTTACTTTTGTCCAGAAGCACTCAGAAACAAGTTTCCAAGCCAGAAACATGTACTTTCGTGAAATCTATAGTAGCAAGGCAGTTTCCTCTGTTTTTCATCACTAGTTGGTCAGAAAACAGCAACATGTCACTTTTAGTGTTTTCAGGGCCCGAAAAGCATTTTGACAGCATGTTGTCACTTAGGCTGTTTGTTTTGTCCAGAAGCACTCAGAAACAAGTTTCCAAGCCAGAAACATGTACTTTGGTGAAGTATATAGTAGCAAGGCAGTTTCTTCTGGTTTTCATCACTAGTTGGTCAGAAAACAGCAACATGTCACTTTTAGTGTTTTCAGGGCCCGAAAAGCATTTTGACAGCATGTTGTCACTTAGGCTGTTACTTTTGTCCAGAAGCACTCAGAAACAAGTTTCCAAGCCAGAAACATGTACTTTCGTGAAATCTATAGTAGCAAGGCAGTTTCCTCTGGTTTTCATCACTAGTTGGTCAGAAAACAGCAACATGTCACTTTTAGTGTTTTCAGGGCCCGAAAAGCATTTTGACAGCATGTTGTCACTTAGGCTGTTACTTTTCACCAGAAGCACTCAGAAACAAGTTTCCAAGCCAGAAACATGTACTTTGGTGAAGTCTATAGTAGCAAGGCAGTTTCTTCTGGTTTTCATCACTAGTTGGTCAGAAAACAGCAACATGTCACTTTTAGTGTTTTCAGGGCCCGAAAAGCATTTTGACAGCATGTTGTCACTTAGGCTGTTTGTTTTGTCCAGAAGCACTCAGAAACAAGTTTCCAGGCCAGAAACATGTGGTTTGGTGAATTCTATAGTAGCAAGGCAGTTTCCTCTGGTTTCCATCACTAGTTGCTCAGAAAACAGCATCATGTCACTTTTAGTGTTTTCAGGCACCGAAAAGCATTTTGAGAGCATGTTGTCACTTAGGCTGTTACTTTTGACCACAAGCACTCAGAAACAAGTTTCCAAGCCAGAAACATGTGGTTTGGTGAATTCCATAGTAGCAAGGCAGTTTCCTGTGGTTTCCATCACTAGGTGGTCAGAAAACAGCATCATGTCACTTTTAGTTTTGTCAGGACCCGAAAAGCATTTTGAGAGCATGTTGTCACTTAGGCTGTTACTTTTGACCACAAGCACTCAGAAACAAGTTTCCAAGCCAGAAACATGTGGTTTGGTGAATTCTATAGTAACTATGCAGTTTCTGTGGTTTCCATCACTAGTTGGTCAGAAAACAGCATCATGTCATTTTTAGTGTTTTCAGGCCCCGAAAAGCATTTTGAGAGTATGTTATCACTTAGGCTGTTACTTTTGACCAGAAGCACTCAGAAACAAGTTTCCAGGCCAGAAACATGTGGTTTGGTGAATTCTATAGTAGCAAGGCAGTTTCCTCTGGTTTCCATCACTAGTTGGCCAGAAAACAGCATCATGTCACTTTTAGTGTTTTCAGGCACCGAAAAGCATTTTGAGAGCATGTTGTCACTTAGGCTGTTACTTTTGACCAAAAGCACTCAGAAACAAGTTTCCAAGCCAGAAACATATGGTTTGGTGAATTCCATAGTAGCAAAGCAGTTTCCTGTGGTTTCCATCACTAGTTGCTCAGAAAACAGCATCATGTCACTTTGAGTGTTTTCAGGCACCGAAAAGCATTTTGAGAGCATGTTGTCACTTAGGCTGTTACTTTTGTCCAGAAGCACTCAGAAACAAGTTTCCAAGCCAGAAACATGTACTTTGGTGAAGTCTATAGTAGCAAGGCAGTTTCTTCTGGTTTTCATCACTAGTTGGTCAGAAAACAGCAACATGTCACTTTTAGTGTTTTCAAGCACCAAAAAGCATTTTGACAGCATGTTGTCACTTAGGCTGTTACTTTTGTCCAGAAGCACTCAGAAACAAGTTTCCAAGCCAGAAACATGTACTTTGGTGAAGTCTATAGTAGCAAGGCAGTTTCCTCTGGTTTCCATCACTAGTTGGCCAGAAAACAGCATCATGTCACTTTTAGTGTTTTCAGGCACCGAAAAGCATTTTGAGAGCATGTTGTCACTTAGGCTGTTACTTTTGACCAAAAGCACTCAGAAACAAGTTTCCAAGCCAGAAACATATGGTTTGGTGAATTCCATAGTAGCAAAGCAGTTTCCTGTGGTTTCCATCACTAGTTGCTCAGAAAACAGCATCATGTCACTTTGAGTGTTTTCAGGCACCGAAAAGCATTTTGAGAGCATGTTGTCACTTAGGCTGTTACTTTTGTCCAGAAGCACTCAGAAACAAGTTTCCAAGCCAGAAACATGTACTTTGGTGAAGTCTATAGTAGCAAGGCAGTTTCTTCTGGTTTTCATCACTAGTTGGTCAGAAAACAGCA